>NC_082665.1:52139318-52442348 GCF_025265405.1 Mesoplodon densirostris
GGGATCTTTTGTGTTTTTGTACAGATTGTGAAATTTTTTGTTCTAGTTCTGTGAAAAATGCCATTGGTAGTTTGATAGGGATTGCACTGAATCTGTAGAGTGCTTTGGGTAGTATAGTCATTTTCCAATGTTGGTTCTTCCAATCCAAGAACATGGTATACATTTCCATCTGTTTGTATCATCTTTAATTTCTTTCATCAGGGTCTTATAGTCTTCTGCATCCAGGTTTTTTGTCTCCTTATGTAGGTTTTTTCCTAGGTATTTTATTCTTTTTGTTGCAATGGTAAGTGGGAGTGTTTCCTTAATTTCTCCTTCAGGTTTTTCATCATTAGTGTATAGGAATGCAAGAGATTTCTGTACACTAATTTTGTATCCTGCTAGTCTGCCAGATTCATTGATTAGATCTAGTCATTTTCTGGTAGCATCTTTAGGATTCTTTATGTATAGTCTGATGTCATTTGCAAACAGTGAGTTTTACTTCTTCTTTTCCAATTTGGATTCCTTTTATTTCTTTTTCTTCTCTGATTGCTGTGACTAAAACTTCCAAAACTATGTTGAAAAATAGGTGAGAGAGTGGGCAACCTTGTCTTGCTCCTGATCTTAGAGGAAATGGTTTCAGTTTTTCAGCATTGAGAATGATGTTGGCTGTGGGTTTGTCACATATGGCCTTTATTATGTTGAGGTAAGTTCCCTCTAGGCCTACATTCTGG
This sequence comes from Mesoplodon densirostris, assembly GCF_025265405.1. Classification (NCBI taxonomy): domain Eukaryota; kingdom Metazoa; phylum Chordata; class Mammalia; order Artiodactyla; family Ziphiidae; genus Mesoplodon; species Mesoplodon densirostris. The sequence continues at coordinate 52,140,029 of NC_082665.1, forward strand.
AGGGTTTTTATCATAAGTGGGTGTTGAATTTTGTCAAAAGCTTCTTCTGCATCTAGTGAGATTATCATATGTTTTTTATCCTTCAGTTTGTTAATATGGTGTATCACATTGACTGATTTGTGTATATTGAAGAATCCTTGCATTGCTGGGAAAAACCCCACTTGATCATGATGTATGATCCTTTTAATGTGCTGTTGGATTCTGTTTGCTAGTATTTTGTTGAGGATTTTTGCATCTATGTTCATCAAGGATATTGGCCTGTAGTTTTCTTTTTTGTTGACACCTTTGTCTGGTTTTGGTATGAGGGTGATGGTGGCCTCACAGAATGAGTTTGGGAGTGTTCCTCCCTCTGCTACATTTTGGAATAGTTTGAGAAGGATAGGTGTTAGCTCTTCTCTAAATGTTTGATAGAATTCACCTGTGAAGCCATCTGGTCCTGGGCTTTTGTTTGTTGGAAGATTTTTAATCACACTTTCAATTTCAGTGCTTGTGGTTGGTCTGTTTATATTTTCTATTTGCTCCTGGTTCCGTCTTGGAAGATTGTGCTTTTATAAAAAATTGTCCATTTCTTCCAGGTTGTCCATTTTATTGACATATAGTTGCTTATAGCAATCTCTCATGATCCTTTGTATTTCTGCAGTGTCAGTTACCACTTCTTTTTCATTTCTAGTTCTGTTGATTTGAGGCTTCCCCTTTTTTTTCTTGATTAGTCTGGCTAATGGTTTAACAATTTTGTGTATTTTCTCAAAGAACCAGCTTTTAGTTTTATTGATCTTTGCTATTGTTTCCTTCATTTTTTTTCATTTATTTCTGATCTGATCTTTATGATTTCTCTCCTTCTGCTAACTTTGAGGGTTTTTTTTGTTCTTCTTTCTCTAATTGCTTTAGGTGTAAGGTTTATTTGAGATTTTTCTTGTTTCTTAAGGTAGGATTGTTGTGGTATATACTTCCCTCTTAGAGCTGTTTTGGCTGCATCCCATAGGTTTTGCATTGTCATTTTGTCATTGCCATTTGTTTCTAGGTATTTTTTGATATCTATTTGATTTCTTCAGTGATCTCTTGGTTATTTAGTATTGTTTATCCTCCATGGGTTTGTATTTTTCACATTTCTTTTTCTTGTAATTTTTATCTAGCCTCATAGTGTTGTGGTTGGAAAAGAAACTTGAAAAGATTTCTATTTTCTTCAATTTACCAAGGCTTGATTTGTCACCCAATATATGGTCTATCCTGGAGAGTGTTCCATGAGCACTTGGGATGAAAGTGTATTCTGTTGTTTTGGATGGAATGTCATATAAATATCAATTAATTCCATCTTGTTTCATGTATCCATTTAAAGCTTGTGTTTCCTTATTTATTTTCATTTTGGTTGATCTGTCCATTGGTGAAAGTGGGGTGTTAAAGTCCCCTACTATGATTGTGTTACTGTCAATTTCCCCTTTTATGGCTGTTAGCATTTGCCTTATGTATTGAGGTGCTCCTATGTTGGGTGCATAAATATTTACAGTTGTTATATGTTCTTCTTGGATTGATCCTGTGATCATTATGTAATGTCCTTCTTTGTCTCTTGTAATAGTCTTTATTTTAAAGTCTATTTTGTCTAATATGAGGATTGCTACTCCAGCTTTCTTTTGATTTCCTTTTGCATGGAATATCTTTTTCCACCCCCTCACTTTCAGTCTTTATGTGTCCCTAGGTCTGATGTGGGTCTCATGTAGACAGCATATATATGGGTCTTGTTTTTGTGTCCATTCAGCCAATCTATGTCTTTTGGTGGGAACATTTAATCCTTTTATCCTTTTACCCTTAAGGTAATTATCAATATGTATGTTCCTATTACTATTTTCTTAATTGCTTTGAGCGTTTTTTTTTTTTGTAGGTCTTTTCTTTCTTGTGTTTCCTGCCTAGAAAAGTTCCTTTAGCATTTGTTTTAAAGCTGTTTTGGTGGTGTTGAATTCTCTTAACTTTTGCTTGTCTGTAAAGGTTTTACAATCTCTGTCGAATCTGAATGTGATCCTTGCTGTGTAGGGTAATCTTGGTTGTAGTTTTTTCCCTTCATCATTTTAAGTATGTCATTCCCTTCTGGCTTGCAGAGTTTCAACTGAAAGATCAGCTGTTAACCTTATGGGGATTCCCTTGTATGTTATTTGTTGCTTTTTCCTTGCTTTTTTAAATATTTTTTCTTTGTATTTAATTTTTGATAGTTTGAGTAATATATGTCTAGGAGTGTTTCTCTCTGGGTTTATCCTGTATGGAACTCTCTGCACTTCCTGGACTTGACTGACTATTTCCTTTACCATGTTAGGGCAGTATTTGACTATAATCTCCTCAAATATTTTCTCAGACCCTTTCTTTTTCTCTTCTTTATCTGGGACCTGTATAATTCGAATGTTGGTGTGTTTAATGTTGTCCCAGAGTCTCTGAGACTGTCCTCAATTCTTTTCATTCTTTTTTCTTTATTCTGCTCTGTGGCTGTTATTTCCACCATTTTTTCTTTCAGCTCACATCTCCGTTCTTCCTCCATTATTCTGCTATTGATTCCTTCTAGAGTGTTCTTAATTTAAGTTATTGTGTTGTTCATCACAGTTTGTTTGCTTTTTAGTTCTTCTAGATCCTTGTTAAATGTTTCTTGTATTTTCTCCATTCTGTTTCTGAGATTTTGGAGCATTTTTACTATCATTACTCTGAATTCTTTTTCAGATAGTTTGCCTATTTTGTCTTCATTTATTTGGTCTTGTAGGCTTTTACCTTGCTCATTTGTCTGTAACATATTATTTTGTCATTTCATTTTTTATTTTTTGATGGGTGGAGCTGTATTCCTGTGTTACTGGTTGTTTGGTCTGAGGCATCCAGCACTGGAGTTTGCAGGCAGTTGGATAGATCCGGGTCTTGGTGCTGAGATTAGGACCTCCAGGAGGCCTAACTCCAATTACTATTCCCTGCTGTTTGATGTTCTCTATTAGTCCAGTGGTTTAGACTTGGAGCTCCCACCACAGGAGCTCAGGCCCAACCACTGTCCTGGGAACCAAGATCCTGCAAGCTGTGTGGCACGGCAAAAAAAAAAAAAAAAAAAAAAAAAAGAAAGAAAGAAAGAATAAGAAAGAATAAAAGAGCAGTACAATATCAAAGAATAAAAAATAAAATAGAAAGATAAAAAATATATTAGGAAAAATAAAAATGTAATTTAAACAATTGCAACAAGGTAAAATAAAACCACAACAGAAAAAAGAAAAACAAAAAGTGGAGGCAGGGGAAACAAGCCAAAAGGAGAGAACAATAACAAAGTGTAAAGAATAAAATAAAATTAGAAAAATAAAAGATTTATTAGGACAAATAAAAATATAAATGAATCAACAGCAATGAATCAATAAAGTAAAACAGAACCCCAATCTAAAAGAGGAAAAATGAAAAAAAAAAGTATTGGCTATGTGGGTGGAGTTTAGGCAGGTTTGGAACTTAGTTAGGGCTGGGGTTTTAGGGGGCAGGACCTAGGCCTGTGAGGGGGTGACAGTTGATCATGGGGTGGGGCCTAGGCTCAAGATTTGCATGGAAGGGGAGAGGCAGCATATTGGAAAGGAGGGCCTCTGGAGTGTGGAGTTCCAGAGTCTGGAGGTAGCGCCCTGCCTGAGGGTGTGTGGGTGTGGTTTAGGCCGAGCTTGTTCGAGGGGGTCTTTGAGTGTAGATGTAGGGTCCTGGATGGGGGTGTATGGGCAGGTTTGGGCTCTGCATGGCAGGAGGGAGTCTCCTGGGCAGAAGATTTGTCCCAGGAACCCAACAGGCTCCCTGGTGCCTAAGTGGGCAGGGAAAAGGCTGGCCGTGTTCCCTTCCATTCCTCTGTGCCCCCCACACCATCTCCCCCAGGGTCACCCCTATCCCCTCTGGACCCCTAACCATGTCCTGCTGGGTGTAGGAACTCCTCCTCTCCCCCAGCCATCCCTCAGGGGTGCTGGTCCGAGAAGTCAGGCCTTTACTTTTGATCCCCTTTCCCTCCCTCCCACTCCCTAAGGACCCATATGGCTGGAGGGGACCTTGGTGGGAAGAGGCCCAGGATCAGGCCCAGGATCTCAGCAGGCTTCTGGGGGTCCAAGTGGGCAGAGGAAACCCGGCCATGCTCCCTTTTGAGGCTCTGTCCTTCCAATGGTCCCCTGATTTCCTCCTTCAGGCATGGATCCCTTCTCCTCCCCCAGATGCCCCTCAGAGGCACCAGTCCCATCCTGCCTCCACTTCTCCTCCCCTTTCACTCTCCCCATGTCCCACGTCCTACCCAGTCACTGGGGGTTCATCCCGTCCCCTTAGGTGTCTGTGGCCTCCCACCGGTGCCTGGTAGGTGCCCTAGTTTTGCAGAGACACAAATTCCGTGTCCTCCTAGTCCACCTTCTTGACTCCACCTCTCTTATGCTATTTTGAAATGACGAATATTGTTGACATTTTGGTGTCCATTTTTACAGACAAATACATTTTAAAATTTTTAATGGGAAAGCCATAGTTTAACAAAAACCCTATGGATTTCAGAAACAGAAAGTCCTTTAAAATTTCTTTAAAAAGGTCTTGGGCCTCAAAAGCCTCAGGAATGGTGTAAAGTTCTCAGGAATAAAGGGGACCAGACTTCCCCTGTGGTCCAGTGGCTAAGACTCTGCACTCCCAATGCAGGGGCCCAGTTTTGGTCCCTGGTCAGGGAATTAGATCCCACATGTAACTAAGGGTTCACATGCCACAGCTAAAGGTCCTGCATGCCACAACTAAAGATCCCACCTGCCACAACTAAATGTTCAATATGACACAACTAAAAGATCGTGCATGCCATAATAAAGATCCTGCATATGGCAACGAAGGTCCCATGTGCTGCAACTAAGACCCAGAGCAGCCAAATAAATAAATAAATAAATATTAAAATGAAAAAAAAAAAAGAATAAAGGGAAACATGCAGGGCTCTAGGTTGCATAAAAATGACAGGATTTGGGTTACATTTTATGTTAGGTTGACTTTTGCTAAATCCTGACCTGATTTGTAAATGAGGCTGGGGCAGGATTAAAAATCTTTAGCCTTGGTGAAGGGAACCACGAATGCTGCTTATAATAAGGCAACTGAACTCCATTGGTGCTACAGAGTTCTAATGGTGTTCTAGCTTTAAATCATTATTCTTAGTCATATAGACAATGATAGATGTGCTGTCTCAAATATTCTTTAAAATGTCTTTTAGAAACTAAAGGGAAAATTCTGAAATGACTATCCTTGAATTAATGTAGTTTGTCCAAGTTGACTCTGTATTTATTCAATACAATATCTATAAACATGGCTTTAGATTTCTGAGGTGAAAATTATGACTTTACCCAAAGAAGGGAGGATATATTTTATAATCAAAAAACATACAAAAATAGGAGCTCTGTTGGTAAGGAGAAATTATCATCTTCTTAGTTTGAAGAAGATGGACAACTCTGAAGTCACAGAACACCCTAAGGTCTTTCTAAACCTTGCTACTAAAAGTGTGGTCCATAGACCAGCAGCATTGGCATCAATCTAGATGTATTTTTACACCTTGATACATTTCTCCTAAATTAAACCTATGAATTGGAACTTGCATGTTATGGAGACCTTGGGTGATTTTTACTTGTGTTGAAGTTTGAGAAGTATAGCCTTAAGCAATCTAAAGATTGCCTCTGGGAATTAGGTGTTGTAAACTGTGGGAAAGTAAATATGTAAGTAAACCATACTCCATACTAATGGAGTATGGTTTTTTTGCAGGTTCCTTGGTGCCATCTCTGTGCTAATATGGGTCTGTATCCTGTAAGCAAATAATTTATACCTTGCCTTTAGGCAGAAAAGAAGAAGGTAGAGAGAACTTTCCCTGTGTTTGCTGCTTCTTAATTGCCTCCAGCTCAAAATAATTTTTATGTCAAAGATGCACATTTTTGAGATGACATTTTCTGGTTTCCTTGAAATTAAATCTTTAAGAGAAGATGAAGGATAAAATATATTAAGAGGGAGCCAGATAGGATAATAATGAATAGAGACTAGGCTGGAGTTAGTCTGCTGAGAGAATACCTCATGGGTAGAATACTTTCTGGGTAAAATTATTCAATATGTATATACAATGAATGTAGACACAATTGTTTTTGAATAAGAGATGATTTTAGTAGATGCAGAAGTCTTTGATTATAAAATCTTTTTTGAATTATGGGAGACCCCACAATTCAAAACCTAAAAGAAACTGTTAGTGAAATATCTGAGACAGGAAGCAAATGTAAAATAGAAAGATTTTTGATTCAACAAAATATGCTGATATTATATTGAATAGAAGAGGAAAGAATCAAACTGCAAATGGTTTAAACTCTTATAATTTCAGATAAGCCTTCCAACGGGGAAATTAAAACACTACAGACATATTCCACTACAGAACAATTCCCAGTGTAGAAAAAGGTGTAACATAAAGAAATGTCATCAAAGTTCTCCATTATTCCAAAGGAAAGGCAGTGTGATAAGAAGCATATGACAGATGCACCAATAGTGACTTTACTTCAGAAAATCCCTGTGGATAAATTTCCAGCTGAAACACATATGGGGTTGAGAGAAACTTGCCTAGGAGAAGGGGGGTCATAGGCTTAAGCTGCCATTATGGAACAGGATGGAGAGACCTGCTCACAAGAGATAGTAAAGGCCATGCTACTAACATAGACTACCTCCATGTAGTGTTGTCCTGCCAAAAATGTGGACTCCCAGGGACATTGTAAATTAAGGGTTTGAATATGCTGGATGGCGAAGAAAGACTTGTCAACTAAGATCTGATGATTGAGGCTGTCACCATTACAAATTTCTAAACTTTACCAGAAGGCAGGAATATCTTAAATGCTATTCTAAGAGAGGGAACATTTGCATAATGGAATTTCCTTCCAGATATCCTAAATATAGTGGCATAATTAACTTCTTTTGTATGATTTTTCCTAATCTCACCTATTCACAAACCATGGGATCCAGTCACCTGGCAAAATTGACTGGTACATTGGCAAAGCTGAAACCCAGATGTTCCCTCTATGACCCTTCTCAAACACCATTGAGTTTTGTTATAGTCTTTGGCACGTCTGAGTGTGGGCTTCTGAAAGCAAAATTTTGCCTAGTTTAACTGCACTAATGACCAAGGTTTGACATGTTTTCTAAGTTTATTGGAAGATATGCCAGTGCTGAAATGATGTATGGTATCTTATTAATTCTAGATTTTCTTAAAAGTGAGAGATATCAGAGATTTGTCACTGATCTTCTACAATTTCTGAAGGAGCTCACTCATTCCAGTGAGACATCGACAGCATAGCTGCTCAAGAGACCATATCTCCATCAGCTTGCAGAACTTTTCTGGTTTACTCAGATAAAATGGTGGATTAAACTAAAATAAGAAATTGGAGAAAAGATTAATGTAACAATTTTAGACTTTAGACTATTATGAGAATATTATTTGGGGAGTAAATTCCTATGGACATTATTTTGCAAGGATAATTAATTGAACTTGAAGTTCTTTGGAAATTAATAAAGGATTTATATTCAAATTTGGAAGATCTCCACTAACACTGTGTTCTAGAATTTTAATATTGTTATCTAGTCACAGAGCAGACCCTCTGAAGAGTTTTATTGGACAACATGGCTGGAACAAATTTGAGCCAAAAAATAAAAGGTGAATTTTGAGCCTTGAGAAGATACCAGCTTTTCAAAGTTTTAGTTAATGTAGTATTCTGAGCCTTTTCATAACCTTTTGAGGGAAAAAATTGACACTGTTCATCAGTAATACCGGGATGATCCTAAAAACTGGCTGATATGGAGGTAGGGGCAGTGATATGCTGATCTTGCCTCCAACTCTGGATTAACTCTAGGCTTAGTGCTTAAGTCCTTAAATTCAACCAATTGTTAAGAAACTTGAAAATATCAGATTGTGAATGTTTCCTCCTTATTTCTGATTTTAAGAATGGTGACTTTCCCTATAATCTTCCAACAACTTTTTACCACCTTATTCTTATTTTTTTGGAAAAGAATCATGGTTAAATTTGACTTGGAAGGAGAAACTGGCTTATATTTCCCATTCTTTTTCTCTGTTTCCTATTTTTGGGTGAGCAAACTGTCATGTCCACTCTGTTCCCTATACTTTAATTTTAGAGGTTATATTCTGACAATGCATAGTAAGCCTAGACCTGGCCCCACACTGTCTGTGATAGGGAAGGGAAGAATTGTTCTCAGTCTACAGTTCATTGTTATTAAGAACTTACTTGCACAAAGAGATAACCCACTCAGCAAGTCATAATTGGGTGCCCATATGCATTACTTCTTTATCATGTTTTTTTTAATAAATTGAGCATTTGGATAGAGAAAATGTATATTATTTGCCATGCTCCTTCCAACACCTAGACTAAGTTTTTTTTTCTTTTAAATTATTTTTTCCTTTTAAATTATCTCAATCTCTAATCAATTTGTGAAAATATTGTTTATACTGTATTTTTCATTATATTTGTCAAATAGGCTTCAATTGCAGTTCAAAGTTTGGCTTTCCAGAACGATTCCATTTTGAAATGTGTCTGTCACATTTATATTGCCCTCAGACTGCTTTATTTTTTTCATAGTGTTTGTATGAAATTAGGTAGCACATCTGTTTACACATTTACTGTCTATCTCACTCAAAGGAAAATAGGAATAATTAGGGAAGGGAGTGTTTCTTATTTGTGTTTGAAACCCAACCACTTAGTGCAATGCCTGATATATGATAGGGAAATTTGTGAAGATCTGTTGATGAGTGAATAGTTTTAACCATAATGTTAAAATTATATTGAAAAAAAAAAACCTTCTCAAGGAGAAGCAGTATATATTAACCATCAAGTGATCTATGACAGGGCATAGTATTAAAAACTATTTGTTGGGTCAATGAGATAGCCTTTCAGGAATTTGAAATGCCAAAGAAAGGAAGTAGCAATAGGATCCAAATCTGAAAAGTGCTATGAGGTAGACTTAAATCTCTGCAGTATCATGTAAGTCTAAACTTGTATTTTAATCCAATACTGTCAAGAGGAAGTCATGAAGCATTGAAAAAAAGAATTACATATTAGAGGGGGGAAATACTATTCTGTATCAAAGAAAGAAAGGAATCGATATGCAGAGATACTACAACAGAGATATCCTATTATGTAGATGAATGTATGGGAGTATAACTTTTTCCCATATTTCCCCTAATTTCTTACAGGTGTCCATTTCAATGTTGCCAGAAGGCATCAATGCATCAATCATAACAATTTACTCTTGAGATAGGAGTATATATTTTGGTTCTTGTAAAAAAAAAAGTATCCAACTAGAACGAAAATATTTGCTAATATATTTATTTTGAATTTTTAAAATCTATATGCATAAATGGAGACCCCACTTTATTTTTGTTTCATTTATTTAACATTTTTAAAATTAAGTCTATGCTAATAGCATGAAACAAGATATACCAGAGAAGCATTTTTTCCTTCTCTTTTCCCTAGAAAAATTTAAGTAGCATAGAAATTATTCTGTTCCTTGAAAGTTTGAAATAATTTGCTTATGAAACATCTTTCCATGATTTATTGATAGTTATGCATATCTCCTTTGTTTCTTATGAACTTAGTTAACGACTCTACTTGAATTAATTGTGCAATATTAGAGTAACCTAGGAAATTGTCCTTTTTATACACATGTTCAAATGTAGATAATACAGTTTAAGGAAAAAATATAGGCTATAAAGCCTGTTTAATCAATCAAAATCCTAGCACAATAGAGATAGTACATTCAAAATTGTGTTAATTTAGGAAAATTTGCAAAAATGAACTATTTACAAAATGTAAGCCGAGCTGAGAGAAACCAGCTGGAAATGGTTTCCATTCACAAGTGAAATTCACTTCACCAAAGGAATGGTGAAGTCTGCAGGGCTGGAAACCATAGTAAACCAGTGCCATCCATAGACGGGATGACTTTTGCCTTTTTTTGGTGTAACTCAAAGGAACTTTAGGGCTTCCCTGGTGGCGCAGTGGTTGAGAGTCCACCTGCCGATTCAGGGGACACGGGTTCGTACCCCGGTGCGGGAAGATCCCACATGCTGCGGAGCAGCTGGGCCCGTGAGCCATGGCCACTGGGCCTGCACGTCCGGAGCCTGTGCTCTGCAACGGGAGAGGCCACAACAGTGAGAGGCCCGCGTACCGCAAAAAAAAAAAAAAAAAAAAAAAGGAACTTTAATGGAACCTGGAAAATGTAGTTGCAGATATAAGCTAGGACTTCATAGGACCTGTAGCTTTCTTTGATGGTCTGCAGTCACCTCATGGTGACCCAGCACAGAAGAAACTGAAGATTAAGCTGTTCTCTTGTTCTTTTTTTAGATATATCCATAATGTAAATTCTTCTACCTTAAAAAAAAAAAAAGTATCTCTTTACTTTACTCCATAGTAATCCACCTCCAGGTACTACCTTTTAAAGAGAAAAAAAACACAAAACGTCAAATAGCCTATCCATACTAGATGTCTTTTATTTCATTCTTCCCACTTTCCATTGAACTCCCTCTAAAGAGACTTCCACATAAACTCACTCTATTGAAGTTGCTCTATTCAGGGTCACCAATGACCTCAATATTGCTAAAGCCAACAGTTTTCAGTCTCTATCTTAAGTGAACTTTCATCAGCATTTGACACCATTAACCACTTCCTCTTTGGTACACGTTCTTCATTTGACTTTGCAGACACCTCACTCTCCAGCATTTTCTCCTAACTTGCTGTTCTCTCCCTCTCATTCTCTTTTTCTGGTTTCTGGCTATTTCTCCAATTTCTAAATGTTGGAGGGTACATGGACTCTGTCCTAGGGCCTCTTCTTTATGCTATCTGTACTCACCCCTTTAGATGTTGAGTCTCATGGTTTTAAATACCATCCAGATATCAGAAACTCTCAAATTCTTAAGTCCTGGCATTTATGCAAACATCAGACTCGTGTAATGAAAAACCTATTTAAACCCAATATGATACCTAATAAAAGTCTCATGCTTAACATATCCAAAACTGAATTTCTGTTTTTATTGCACTCACTCTTCTCACAATCTTCTCTATGTCAGTAAATTGTTATTCCAGTCCAAAATAAACTCAGGACAAAACAAAACAAAGCAAAAAATGAAACCCAAAAGAACTAAAAACCAAAACCTTGATGTCATCTTCAATTCTTATCTTTTTCTCTTACCCCACATCAAATAAGTCTGTGAATATTTTTGGCCTTACTGTCAAAAAAAATATGTAGAATCTGTCTATAATTCACTACTCCACTTCTTCCTGAATTGTTGCAATAATTTCCCTTCAGATTCCCTGATTCTTCTCCTGAGGCCCTAAAGTCTATTCTCAAAACAAAAAGCAGAGCACTTTTTTAAAAGTAAATCATATCATGTCATACCTCTGCTTCAAGCCTTCAGTATCTTTCAAATGTAAGAATGTACTCAGAGATTTACATATATATATATATGTATATATATATATATAAGTCCCAGATACAAAACCCTATAGGATCTGCTCCCCCTCCTATGGCTTCATCACTCTGATTTTGCTTACTGCTTCTCTCTTTGGTCAGTCCATTCCAGCCACACTGGCTTCATTTCTATTCCTCCAATAATCTAGGTATTCACTTGCCCTGAGGAACTTTGCACTTGCTCTTCCATGTGCCTAGAATATCTTCCTTCTTTGTAAGTAGAGCTTTTTTCTCTTCATTTCCTCGCTCAAAATTATTGTTCTCTAAGAGTCCTTTCCAGCATACCCCCCTGTTTTTTTCTCTATACAACTTGACACATATTCTTTTGATAAACTTTGTGTTTTATACATGCAGGTATGTATGTATGTATCCCCAGTTTTCTTGAATGAACAATCTACAAAGGGAGAGAGTTTTGCCTTTTGTTTTGGTGTAACTCAATAAAAATGTTCAGCATATAGCTATCATGCAATAAATATTTCTTGAATGAATGATTTCTTTTATTGTACCTTTGACTTTTGTTAATCAGATTTATTGCATCAAGATTAGTTTTGCTGGATCTAGAAGTTCATATAAATAGAAAATACAATAGATATTCTTTTGCATTCAGATTTTTTTTTACTCAGCATAATATTTTTAAGATCTACTCATCCTGTTGAATATAATAGTGATTCACATATATAGGTGAGTATAATTACTTTGGAGAGATGTACTACATTATGTTTATACATTATCCTATTAAGGAAGAAGAATGGGTTATTTCCATTTTGAGTTTATTGTGAATAAAGCTACTAGGAGCATTTATGTTCACAGTATTTTTGATCATATACATCTATTTATCTTGAATAAATCCCTACAAAATACAATTACTAGTTCATAAGAACTATCAAAACTATTGCCAAAGTTGTACCATTTTGCTTCCCCTCCAGCAATGTATGAAAATTTTGGTTGCTTCACATTATCACTAAAATTGGTCTTTTTTTACTTTTACCCATTCTAAATTATACATAATGTTACCACATTGTGTTTTTAATTTGCACTTCTAAAATAGTGAAGCTGGGCACTTTCTCATGGGTGTAGTGGTCATTTGTATACAATTTTTTAAAATGTCTATGAAATAACTATTCAAGTTTTTTGCACATTTTTATTGGATTTGTTCTCATTGGAATTGTTCTAAGATTATCAAATACTTTGAGGAGTACTTTATGCATTCTTTTTTTTTTTTTTTTTGCGGTACGCGGGCCTCTCACTGTTGTGGCCTCTCTTGTTGCGGAGCACAGGCTCCGGATGCGCAGGCTCAGTGGCCATGGCTTATGGGCCCAGCCGCTCCACGGCATGTGGGATCTTCCCAGACCGGGGCACGAACCCGTGTCCCCTGCATCAGCAGGTGGACTCTCAACCACTGCGCCACCAGGGAAGCCCTATGCATTCTTAAATGTCATTTATCAAAACATGTATTATCAATGTTATCTCAAAAATTGTGGCTTGCCTACTCATCTTCTGAATATGTGGCATTGGAAAAGCAGGATTTTTAAAATTATTATTTTGAAGTCAATTCTTTTTTTCTTTTATGGTTGGTGTTTTTTGTATCTTAATTAATAAATCATTGCCTACCCTAAGGTTGCAAAGATATTCTTTCTCACTTTCTTTTGGAGGTGTCAACTGAAAAATAATGCACAACCTAAAAGTTGAAAATTATGTTTTATTTGGCAGACAAAACTGAGGACTTAAGCCAAGGACACAACATCTCCTCTAGAGACTGCTCCAAAGAGGTAAGTGAGGAGTCAGGATATATAGGGGTTTTTGCAACAAACACCAAGTAGTTGGAACATCAAAAGATTACTGTTAATTAAAGAAAATCAGGTATCTCAAGTTAAAGAATATAATGTTTTTCTATGTATGGGAAGATGCAAGAGTCTGGGCTCACTGAAATCATTCCTTTGATATGCACCTCAGCTATATGGGGCCAGTATCTTGTGCTTTCTCATCCTGAGTCTCCTCAGGGTGCATTGTTGAGGAGTGGCTACAGTGGCTGGGGGCTTGATGGCAGGCATCCTATTTCTACCCTGAGTTCCCTTAGGACTCACCTTCTGGGCGGCTGTAATGTGACGGCTTGGTTGCTGCAACATCCTTTGTTTAATGATATGGCAGGCAATATTTTTCATTCACAGAAGCATTATAGTTAAACTTTTATGTCTAGGGCTATTATACCTTTCAAATTAATTTTTGTGTACATGTGAGGTATGGATTGAGGTTCATTTTTTTCACCCTTATGAGTAGTCAATTTTTATATCACTATTTTTAATAGCTTTATTTTCCACATAGACTTGTTTTGGCAACTTTGTTGAAAACCAATTTACCAAGTAAATCCAGGTATCTTTCTGGATTCTCTATTCTGCTCTGTTGATTGTTTTGTCTTATCCTTAGATCAATACCACAGTCTCTTGATTAATGTAGTTTTATAGTAGCTTTTTAAATTATGGTAGTGTTATTACTCATTTATTTCCCCCTTTTAAATATAAATTTGTCTATTACTTAAAATTGATTATTCATTTGAATTTTTGAATCAGCTTGTTAATCTTTATAAAGGAGAAATCTGCTAAGACTTTGACCGAATTGTATTACAATTTTAAAACAATTTGCAGAGAATTGGCATCTTAAACAATTTTGAGTTTTTTATTCCATATAGTGTGCATCTCCATTTAATTATGTTTTCTATAATATCTCTTAAAATGATTTGTAATTGTCAGTATATAGGTTTTGTGCATTGTGGGTCACCTGTTTTCAAATGAATGAAAACAGTATTTCATATATTTTTTCCAATTTTATAGTAGCCTTGGTGAGAGGCCTTGTCTAGTACCAATGATTCTATCATGTCTGGAATTAGATGTCCCTTTACATTTTTCTTTGTTTCCTTTTTTATCTATTCTTATTTTACCTCTGTCAGACACCAACTTATCTTTTATATCACTTAATGTATTAAATACAAACCTTGTTCATTTTTCAGTTTTTCTATACCATACCCTATGTAAAATCAGCACCCACCTTCAAGACAATGCCATTGATAATTTGCTAATACCCTTATCAAGCTCCCAGAACTAGCAGAAGTTTGAATTGAAGCCCTGAGAACTTCATGGCCTTCACATCCTATATGCCACACTCAAACCCCGTAATAAAATTACATAGCATGGTGCTTAATATCTGACCCCATAGAACTTATGACTCCTTGATATAACTAATTTCCATTTCTTGACTTCCTATATGTTTTTATTTTTCCAAAGTCAAGGACATATATTAAAATTGATTTGCATTTAATCCACAGAGTAAATATTTAATATGTATTTGTTGAATTAATAAATTATTTTTCAATATGAACTGTTAATTGAACAAAAAACCCTACATTTCCCAAATTCTTCCTAATATTTTAATTACAAAAATCACTAGAAACACTAGTTTTCTCATTTTAACATTATTTCCTATAAATTATCTAAAGGAAATAGCAACCAGTGAGTTTCAACAAGTATTGACATTTTTACTTCCATTTAAGGAAGACAAAATACTTGCAAAATATCTATATCAGTTGCCCACATAGAGCTCCCTTTTCTCCTCAGCAATAGAGCTCACTCTTGACAAGGGATAGATCTGTGCACAATTTGCTTTTTCTTGATTAGTTTTTGACATCACCTGATTCTATGTATAGCAATCTAAACAAAATCCTATGCTGTATTTATGACCCCTTCCTCTGAGCATTACTCTCAAGTTGCCATAGCAATGTTCAGTTAAATCAGAAATTGTACAGTAGGATTGAGATAGAGTCTGAAAAGTTGAGGCAGCACTTGTTTGTCAGATCCCTTACCCCATTTCTTGAGATATTGCCCAAGTGTAGCTGTGCTAAATTTTAATTTTATATCTGCTTATATCAGTCAAAACAAATTATTTAAACAACTTAAAACGATGGTTTCTTAATTGGAAAAATATAATACTATGCTTATAGGGACATTATTCATAATTGTTAAAAGTTGAAGAAACAAAAGTGTTTTTATATAAATGCTGAGCAACAGCAATGAAACTAGTGAGTAATACAAATGAAATTTATCTTAAAGAACTTATTAAGAGTTTTACTATTACCTGATAAATTCAGGAATATAAATACTAGCAGAGAGAGAAAAAGTAAAAGAAATTTGAAGGCATTTTGCAGGAAAATAAGGGTCATTAAGTTGAAACAACCTATTTTTTAAAAAATTCTGTTAAAAAGAATTACTGACATGACAAATTTCAAGAACCAGATATGCTTGGGCAATGTGTGACTTTTGGTAATTATGTTGCCTCATCTTGGTAAAGGGATCATCACTTAAGTTGGAGTTAAAGGTAATAGAAATTAAAGTCTCCATTATCTTGATTTATTTAGTACCATTAGAAAAAATTACCAAAGAAATATGGGATCATGAAGCATTAAATGAAAGAGAATTAACATTAGATCTTTAAAAAATGAAGTAAATATAACAGACACATTCTCTCTCTTCTTCTCCTTCTTCTTATGCTCCTCCTCCTCCTCCTCTTCTCCTTCTTCTTCTTCTTCCTCTCTCTCTCTCTCTCCTGCCCCATCTTCTCTTTCTTGCTCTGTTCTTGCTTTCATTCTCTTGCTCTCTTTTTATATCTTTTTCTAATTCTTGACAAATCATCCAAGCTTGTGTAAAAAATTTATCTATATACCAGTGTCCCTTACTTTGAATAGATGGCAATGAGTCTCTAGTCATTTGAATTTAGTTTCACTATTTATTCTACGATTGTCTCTTTGCTTAAAGTATACTACATTTGAATATCTATTTTTTTTTCTATTTATGCCTGGGTATTGGTAATAGTTTCTTTACATTGGAGCATATTTATAGGAGCATATTGCAATGAAAGACTTGGAGTATATTTTTGCTCATTAATTTTTATTTTATTATTATTTTATTCTGGAAATTGTCACCATTGTATTTGACTGGTGCTATTCTAGGAGAGTAGTGAAAAGTTTCTAGACTAGAGAGATAGAGTATCTATAACAAATCTCACATCTCATGTTTGATACTTAAAGTCATTAGCATAGAGTTTTTAAACTTTGTATGCATAGGTCACTAAGGTGTCCATGAAAGGTCTTCACTGTCAGTGAAACCTTTGAAATTTAAAGTATTATATTCTGAAGAAATTTTTTTTTTATCAGAATACAAAAGCCTTTGAAAAAGTATCTAAGAATCACTACTCTTGTCACATCTTCCATCATGTCTTCTGAATCAAATGAGTTACCAGTTCTTTATAAAAATTTTAAAATTATTCTTGCTATAACAAAAATGGCTAAGTATTGCAAGATGCTGCTGCAAATTTTGCAGAGTCTCTACTTATGATAATATTTGTTTCACTCTTTAAGCTAAAAAGCAAAAATTGGGTCCATCTCACCAAGTTACATGTCGGCTAGAACCTGGAGCAGATTTAAATCACTGCCATAGACAGGACTATAGGTGAGCAGTGACAAGGAGTAGAATCCACAGATGGCTAAATCTAAATTCATTGACAGGTTTAAAAACCAAGTAACTAAACCTGAAAGCTTATCCAAGTATGAATTTTATTGTAAATACAGAAGGTGTGTAACTGAAACTACAGAATTTGATGGAAAAGCATTGGTTGTAGAATATAATGTGTCTCTGTAACTGAGAAATCCAGTTAACAAAGAGTGATTAAATAACAAACTGTGAGGAACAGGAAAATAAGAGAGTGAGTATATGAGAATACTCCTGGAGAGAGTACTCACTACAGTCTTTCTAAAAAAAATATTGTTCTTATTACTGAGTATATAGTCTCGTCAACAGCATTTAAATGGCAGATGAAAGCTACTCTTCAGAAATAGTTGGAATACAATATAATAATAGGATATACAATAGAGAGATGAAATTGGAAGGCAAGTTGGGCAGAAAAATCTAAATATATCTAGAGAAAAAGATCCTGAAGAGAATTGACAGTGACTGTCTGGCCAGCACAGAAAAAGTTATTTTTTAAAAAGTGAGAATAAGAAAGTTGTGAATTCTCAGGGGAAAATATATTTTCCCTTCACTTGGCAGGATTAGAAGGATTATTTGATGCAAAGCTACAAGTTGAGAGCTGGCTAAACAGCCTGTGATGACTTCATGACCCATAAATTCTCAGAAGGCAGTAACTGTAGCAGATCACAGTACAAGCACTAGGCCAACAGGTGGGAGATGGTGAGGAGATAGCTGCTCTTCCGGGATGTAATGGAGAGGATTTTCAGCCCATTTCTAAGATCCATTACCTGCTGTATGTGCACGAAAGGAAGAGGGCGGGCATATGCATTGATGAAAAATTGTCCATTACCGGCCTTAAATAAGCCCAAAGTCAGTTAGTCACTGGAATTCTGAACAGATATGGGATTGTTAAATCTAATCAAAAGCAACACACACCTCAAAGTTTCACAGGTGCGTGAAAGGATTCAGGATTGCAAAAGCTGTGATGACCCAGGAAACGGCTGTATCTGTCTGTACAGGCACAGTTAATGTCACTTTGGGTGAAAAACGCTGTTTTACAGCACATTTAATTTCTTAATAAAAATTTGTGGTGCCTTGTTATCCTAAATTTCAGATATTCCAAGGTTCACTGGGAGAGAAACAGACATGCAGCAACATTCCAAGATGTGAATTTTGTGGAGAAACTTATGAAAGGTAGTTTAAAGTTTTTAAGAGAGATGCCCTTCTATAGTGTATAGTTTAAATATTCATTCAGTTGGAAATTGAAGCTTAGAGGAATGACCCCATAGTGTTCCATTTTGATCTGCAATGTTGTTAAAAGCTAAGATTTACATTTCTGTACTGAGGACAAAGACCAGGTGTACTTTGAAGCAATGCAAGGTGAGAGGAAATATCCCTGACTATATTATAAATATAGCACTGTTAAGTGTAGGAGCAACTAAATCTGAAAGCTTATCCACATATGAACTTAATCTTAAATATGAAAGTTGTGTAACTGAAACCACAGAACCTGATGGAAGAGCATCAATTGTAGAACACAAGGTGATTGTGTAACTGAATCTGACAGATGTAGATGGGCATAGAAAGGTGGAGGTCAGAATTTCAAAATTACAGAGCAAAATGTCTTGTTTTACTTTCTGCCACACATCTAAAACTAGAGTTGAAGTTTCCTGAAAGCTTTCATCCTAGAGAAATCAATCTGGTATTCTAACTTTTAAAGAAAGAACTACAACAGATTTAGATGGGTCTCTCAGTTTCAGAACTATTGCCATTTCTGTCCGGATTACTCTTTGTTGTGGGGTCTGCCCTGTGCATTGTAGGATGTTTAGCATGATTCCTGACCGCTACCCATTAGATGCTAGTAGCACCCATTTCCCCAGTTGTTAGAGATGTTCCCTGAAGGACAAAATTGCCCTCCATTGAGAACCACTACTTTGTGCTACAAGCATATAGTTAAAATAAGACAAGGACACTGCTAAACATCCTACAGTGTGCAAGACAGTTCCCTACAACAAAGAATCATCCAGTTCAAAATGTCAATTGTGCTGAGATTGAGAAACCCTACTTTAGAGTTACTGATTTAAAATCCTTTCCTTTAGGAGTAGATATCTATGAGCAAACACATTTTTAAAAAATATAACACAAACAAGCACAGTTTGAGGTATAGAGGAGTGAAAGGCTAAAGAATCAAAATTTGATCCTAAAATTATCATCGCATCAGAAGCAAACCCTGAGAACATCAAACATAAAAAACAAATATTAGAAGATCAAAGTATCTGAAACAACACTGAGTTTTTCTGAGGTCCCATCTTAATTAAATAAGATACACAAAACTTTTAAGTATGATGCATAAGCAAAAGATCTGATTAGATTTCCCAAAAAGTATAAAGCAACCAGTATGTAGTCGATATTAGCTTCCGTCCTCTTAGTGAATAGCTATTGGAAATGCAGAGGGAGAAATTTTGAAAATGCAAATTCTTTAAAAAGCCTGGAGTGGAAGGGTACAGCTTCCTCGTCATCAATCTCAATGGCTCCAGAGGATGTCTTTGATACACTGTTCAATGTTATCAAAGGACATTATAGAGGATGAGTTTCCAGAAATGGAAATTCTACTGGATGGTAAATGATCACTTTCCTTCCAACATACATGTTCTATGAAATCTCTGGTTCTTGCACAAGTTACTTTAAAATTCCAGCCATCCTAGTGACTGTTACTAAACATTACAGGTTTGTCCAACACAATGCAGGGACCCCCTGCCTCCTGTCCTCTGCAGTTGAACCATATTACACAGTAGCTGTCCCTTTATTCCTAGTTATGCTCACAATTGGCAAAAAAAAAGTGCCTCTTGAAATAATTATTTTCCATTATGATGTCTTGTATCCTAAAATTGTTAAGTCATCGAGAAATTTTCTCCATGTGTAATATAGCTATGTAGAGCATTTTAACCAAATAGTCAGACTTGGGCTGTATGAGTCAAAGAATTCTAAACATTTGTCAAAAACCCCAAGCATGTTAGTTACTTGTCTGAATCTCAGTTCTCATATCTATAAAATGGTGATATCAAAACACATCCTGCCTACTCAGAGCTATTGTTATGTAAATACCCTTTAGAACTTATCATGTAGAGTAAAAGATTTGAGGCATGTATTCACTTTTAAATTAAGAACAAGATACAAGTACCTTCTTTCTCTACTGTTCTGCAAATTATATTGATGTTTTAAATTAGTATATATGAAACCAAAATTTAGTATACAAACAAATTGTTAGTTTCCTGAGGTCTCATCTTAATACACAATATTTTTAACAAATAATGCATAGAGAGAACAGATTTGAATTTCTAAGAACAAATATAAAACAACAAACGTACAGTCAATATTAGCATCCATTCTTATTGAAAAGTAAGAAACAAAATGTCATTACTTTTAGGTTATGCATTTGTAGGTGTAAACATACCAGATTACAGATAAAATTCTTAAAACACTATTCAAGTTGCTGAATACAAAATAACACAGACTCACACAAAAGTAATGGCTTACTACTCTAATAGAAAAAATTGGCTAGAAATTTTAATGAACATTGATTCTATTAACTACAAGAAAAATACTTTTAAAAGAAAGAGGCTTAAAATATTAGTGATAAGTTTTCAGAAAACTTTAGCCTAAATAATTTATCTAATTATATGTATAAATGGGGTAGCATAATGTGTCCCTGGATGTAACGCATATGAAATATCAGTGTACATGCTCCCTTTTTCTATTAAAACTTTGCAGGTGATTTTTGCTTGAAGTAAATATTTCACCCTTGCTTAACCACTGTATTGGACACTAGTGTCCTCCAGTTATAGGACAGTTTTTCCCACATCTTTACTACAGTGCAAGGTTAACCTATATTTTTGTTTATCTTCATGTGCTATTCAAAATAGAATTCCTTATATAGCATCTAATATTTGAAACAATTTTATCATGTTTTATATGCCTAAGTATAAATATCTAAAGCTGATATTATTCAGCTTTCACTTTTCAAACCCACTGAAAGAGATTACAATTTACATTTTGTCTAAATCAAATTTCTTTTGCATCTCTACTCCTCAAACCAATTCTTTGTTGTCTTCATTTTACCCACCATCTTCACATGTATTGTCTTATTTCCAAAAATAGTTAATATTGGTGGATTGATTTCATAATCCTATGAAAACAGTCTACTTATGTGCTAACTTTATGATAAATTATTAATGTAGTCCTGAAGTTAGCCTCACAGAGGAAAACTACTCACTGACTACTGCAAAGGAAAATGATTCAAACAATCTAGTCCTAAATAAATAGCAAGTGGTGTATAAAGTTAATGTTGCTACCGATTTAGTGGTTTCACGGCTATTAGTCAGGAATTAATGCAAGGTCTCGAAGGATCCCAAAGTCTCAAATTACTATATAGGGCCTGTATTCTTGGAGCTTAAGGAATGAAAAATTGTTAAATGAAGTATATATGAATTTGCCAAAAAATCCAAGAATACAACTGCATAACTGTCAGCAGTCTCCCTTTCTAGTCTCTGAGTGCATTTCTTTTCCTTAAAAGGTTCTGTTTATACAAATGGATTAATAATACAAAAGAGCTTAAAGTCAAATAATTCCTCCCTTTATTTCAAAGCTTGAAGGTCAAATAATTCCTCCCTTTATTTCAAATGAGACCCAGATAGTTCTAAATAAGTGTTAAACATATTTTCTTCTAACTTTGTCTCTGGTATTTTTTTCTGATCTGTCTTCCAGCTTCCCTTGTCTTTTGTGACAATATGTTAATTGATCCCTTTTTTAAAAGTTTATAACTGAAAGCTATCTTTAAAAGAGGAGTTTAACTGGTAGTGACACAGATAAGTTCAAGGGAAATGTTTTATGAAATAGCAATCATGATTATATGTGACCTGAATCTCTACAGACTTCTTGCCCCTTTCCCAAAGCCACAGTTTCTATTCATACTCAATGTCCACTTATTAATTAAAGCAGATTTTATAGAAAACCATGTTGATTGTTGCACATTCCTTTTCTTCTTTCTGACTTCAATGTGTTTATTTTAAATTATGCAATCTAGTGCCACTTGTAATTATGAAAAGAAAATAAAAATGAAAGTAAGTAAACCTCCTTGGAGAACTAAGGAGATTCTTTGTAGAAAAACAGTCTGTATTCTTCTGAGTAAGATGGAGGAAATGGAGTGTGATAGAGTAAATTTCACATTAAATGAGGTAGAGGCAATGATCCTCAGTCGTGGCTGGACAAAAAGGCAATGTAGAAAAGAGGAACTTGTCACTCAGACAAATTAGTTACTAAACCCCAAGATTCCTGTTTTATGTGTAATAGGCTAAAGGATTCAAACTAGGTAATTGCCAGGCATTATCTTATCTTACAAAAGCTGGATAATTTTTAAAGGGCCCATTGGAGCAGTTTGGAAGACTATACTGTGAAAAACATCAAGTGATTGAAATTTTTGGTTATATTAAGTAAAATAAAGCCTAAGAATATTGAGGGGGAGGGGTGGTGATTTTGTGCTTAAAAAAATCACAGAGTGTACATTATAAGTCTTTGTATTAAAACTATTTGCCATGAAATGAAGAAAGGTAGTGACAATGGGAAAAAGCATCAGTTTGTCTAATAGGTTGTAGTTTCCTGTTTTCTGGTTTAAGAGTTTGTGCCAAGGGTCTTAAAAAATAACCTGGGAAATGATATCTTTGGAAGAAACAAAATATTTGAAAATTGGGACAACTTACTGATCTGTTCAGATTTTCTTTTTTAAGAAGAGAGAAATAAAGAAGGTAGGAGTCACTCATAGTTTAGTTTGGGACTTTGAGATTGTTATTATCATGTTTTGTAGTGGACAGATTTTAAGGAGGCCTCCATAATCCTCTCTTCCTTGTGTTCATATTCTTGTATAATACCTTCTCTTTTAGTGGTGGTGGGATCTATGAACTGCTTCTTACCAAAAAAACTTTGTAAAGGTGATAGGACATAAATCCTAATATTACATTTTATAAGATTTCATCTTGGAAGACTCACACTCTTTCTCTCTTTCTGTCTTTGAAGAGGCCATGTTGTGAGAAGGCATGTGTAGAGTTCCACATGGTAAGGAAATAAGGGTGGCCTCTAGAGACTGAGGATGGCTTGATAGCCAGCAAGAAACCAGGGCCTCCAGTCAGACAGCCACAAGAAAATGAATTATGTCTACCATTTCAGTCAGCCTGGTAGTAGATTCATTGCCAGTTGAGTTTCCAGATGAGAACTGAGCCCTTGTCCACATCTTGATTCTAACCTTGCATAGGATGCAGTTAAGCCATGCCCAGATTCCTGATTCAGCCAAACTGTGAGATAATGGATCTGTGTTGTTTTAAGATGCTAAATGTGTGGTAATTTGTTACTTAACACAAAAATCTAATGCATTATTAAAGAACAGTGGGAAAGAATGGACAATTGTTTGTGTATCTGAAAAATGGGAATTATTATACACTGGACTGAATTAAGTAAGTTTATTCTTATCCTCTAATTCTGCAAAACAATCTTATAAGGTAAATTATGTTTTATTTTATAAATGAGAATATTTGTGCACAGAGATATTAATAAACTTACCTAACTTACCTAATATATATAAGGAATTGCCAAATCATACAAATCCCATCTGTATCATGTCCTGGTTCTTTCTCATCTTGGACCTTTATAACTGGAATAGCCCTCCTCCTCTCCTATACTGGAAGAACAGAACATTTGTTTATTCTCAAGGCTCAATTCAAGTATCATCTGCAGCAGAAAACCTTAGGCTGGATTAAGGACATCTATTTATTTCATATTTATTTATATATTCATTCAATATTTTAACCAGTATCAGTTAATCATAAATTATCTGCCTTATATCCTTAGTGTTGATGATAGTAGTGAATACAACATGCAAGGTTCTTGATTTCATGAAGTTTATTTTCTAATGTGAGATGTAGATAATATATAAATAAAATAAGTTGACCTTTAAGAACCACACAAGCTATGCAAAAAAATTGAAATGATTGATAGAAATGAACTGTGTGTCTATTTTGCTTTAAGCAGGTAGAAAAGCTCTAAATGAGGTGACCTTTAATTTTGATGTACATGCCAAAAAGAATTCAGCTATGTGAATTTCAGAGGAAAGAGAAGTCTGCACAGAAGAAACTGCCTATGCCAAGGCCCCACCCTGGGGTGTTGAAGAATTTGAAAGAAGGCCAGAGTTGCTAGATTATAGAGATTAAGCAGAAATGTGGTCATAGATGATATTGCAGAATGAGATGGAAAAAAGTTCCTAAAGTACTTTTAAACCAATTCTCACATACGTGAATGCTGCCAGGAAGTCACTCAAATTAAGAAGTATGTGCAGGGCCTCCCTGGTGGTGCAAGTGGTTGAGAGTCCGCCTGCCGATGCAGGGGATACGGGTTCGTGCCCCGGTCTGGGAGGATCCCATATGCCGCGGAGCGGCTGGGCCCGTGAGCCATGGCCGCTGAGCCTGCGCGTCCGGAGCCTGCGCGTCCGGAGCCTGTGCTCCGCAACGGGGGAGGCCGCGGCAGTGAGAGGCCCGCATACCGCAAAAAAAAAAAAAAAAGAAGTATGTGCAGAGATTGTTAAACTTGACAAGAGAACACTCTGAAATCGTAGAAATGAAGGACAATTTGAATGGACTAGGGAGTGATAATGACGTGAGCATGTATAGATTATTACTGAAGATGATTCTTTCATTACATTTGCTTTGAAAGAGAGGAGAAAGATACAGCAGAGTATGTGGATTAAGATCATATATATGTATACTGTTGTAAATGATGTAGTAATGAGAAAAAAAATTACGATGAAGCAGAAAGAGGACCTATGGCAGTAGAAGCACCCTTGAGAAGAACAGAAGGAATGTAAAGAGCACAGGAAGAGAGATTTTTGATGGGGAATTAAAGTACAGATGTTAGGAGGGTGGAAATTGAGGGGGTAATATTGTCCTTGCATTTACCTCAGTCATGGCATTTATCAAATTATGATTATTCTCATTTTCATTTTCTATGTTCAGTTTCATTTTCTACTGTAACACTCAAAAACTAAGTTTCATGAGAGCAAAATTTAGGTACTTTGTCTATTAATTCACAAAGCCTAATACAGTGTCTAACACATTAATTTAATTTTTACATAAATGACTAGATCTGTAAATGTATGTTCTTTTCACTAGGCTAAGTGGACTCTGAAAAATTAAGATGGAACTTTGAAGGCTGCTTACTGTTTTTCTTGTTTGTTTTATTTAATTTTCATTACTTCATATTTATTAAATGGAAACAGAACTCTTAGAAGAAAAAAATGACTTTTAGAACTATCACAAATAAATTATTCTGATCTTGAGTCAGAGTTTTACTATTCCTGAGTAGAAAGCAATAGGGGGAAAAACAGAAAAACAAAAAACCCAAAACCAACATATGCCACATTCTATTATGTTAAATTTTTAAAACTCTATAAGTAAAAAAAATAAATAAAAACAGATACAAAAAAACTCTTTATAGGATAAAGTTGCCTTTTCTATGCCTTCGCTAAACTCAACATCATGCTTTCATATAACTTATGTCATTTGTTCTTTTTTTACACACATAAGGAGCATATGTAATGTTTATTACCTACTATTATTTGTATGCAATTTCAAAGTCCCAGGTATTTTTAAGTGACTTCCAAATTCCCAAGACTGGTAAATAGCTGAACGAGATTTTCTGTTATTGAATTCAGTTCTACTCCTATGATACCCATGATTTAATATGCATTTGTGTGTCTATGTGTCTGTTTATTTCTTCTTTTTTTTTTATTTCTTCTTATGTACGTAGGATAAAGATGAAGTCAAATGATAGGTGTTTAAACATTATAGATAACAACATCTTAGTTATGATGAAACATGCATTATGCTATAGTCTTTTTTAATCAATTTACTCTAAAGGTCAATATGTTGACAATGTATTTTTAAATTTAATATTTATATGTTAGAATTGTATCCAGAAAATATTTAGAAAATTCTCAGCAACTTGGAGATGTGTTGAATTCAATTTTTACTCTTTAGCTTACTGTCAGTTTCTTTAAATCCTCTATTATTATATATCTTTATTTGGTAAGGCAGACAACCACTTTAAAACAATGATGAAAACCTTTTAAATTAAGTATTAGTAAAGTGAATTTTTTCATTTTTAAAAGAAAACATGTTCACCTCTGTCTAGCAAATTCCCCTCACCCTTACTTTCCCAACCTTGACCCAAACACCCTTTTTTCTTTATTAATAGATTACATACTTTATTAATGATGTAGAATCCTTGTGATAGAAACGTTTTTTTTAACCTTACATTAAGAAACTATAAGCTAAATACATTCATACCCATATTCCTTTTTCCACCCTGTTACATTTGATGCTGTGTTTCTCCTAATATCTATGTCCTTGGGCCATAAATGAATAAATAACTGCTACTTTTCTAGACCTTAATATATAAAAATCTATGAAACTGGAAAAAATATGTGAAATGACTGTTTTTGGATGGTGAGTGATATAGACTCTACAAGACTCTGAGCACCAAAAGAAAGGAAAAAAATGCAAAATGAATCCAAGATTGTTCTAGATTTCTGCTCAAGGTCACATTCTGGATGACACCATGGGGATGCAGAGAATAAGCAGAGTATGGAGATGCTGGGCAGGCAATTATCAAAGGTCTGATGCAACTGAAATTTCTGGACAGAATTTAAGGAAGGAGAAAAGTATGAAGAGAAGAAACCCCACAGGTTTGTACAGACTCCTTGTATGTCTGTGGCTGATAGTAAAGTTGACTTCATAAAGCCTGGCAGAAAAAGGTACAGGAAAACTCTGATCAGAACAGAGATTCCAGAGGTTTCATAGAAGATGTAGGATATCTAATTAGGCAAAGTGTAGAGACTTCATTAACACCACAAGAACTCAGCTGACACACACACAGAAAAGAGTTAAGAGTAGGGATATCCTAATTATACACTACATACAACTCTAGACCTGCCCTAATAATGCTTAATACGCGCCTCAAGGGGGTCAATCTGAGCTAACCTTAAAAACTACCTGCCAGGAAAGCAAAACAAATTGAAAAAAAACAGAAGCTTCTCTAAAGCAGCATAAAAACTGTTCAGAGTAGAATACATGATTATCAGCATTTAATTAAAAACCACTGGAGTTTAGAAAAAGAAGGAAAATACACAAGAGAATTTATTTCTTTAATAAAGGAATGGGAAAGGATTTAAAGGTGTTTAAGATGTTGTATTTAACAGATATCAAAGGTTAGGTAGCTATTATAAATATGTTCAAAGATACAATATGAAATATGCTTAATGAAATGAAATAATAGCAAATATTAAAGCTATAAAATAGAAAATTTAGTACTGAAAATACAATATCTGATATGAAAAATTGCTGAAAAATATCATGATCATAAGAGATAAGGCAGATGAAAGGATCACTAAACTTGAATGCAATCTGAAGAACACAGAACATTTTTAAATGAAAAAAGTCTCTGTGAGCTGAGGCAATATCAAACAGCCTAGCACACTTACATCTGAAGTTACAAGGAGAGAAGTATGAAAACTACACAGAAAAATAAGACCAAATAAAATAAACTATGAAAACCCAAATATTCAAAAATTTGTTGAAAAAAGATAAAATTTACATTTCCAAGAAGCTCAGTGAATCTCAAATGGGACAAATGCATAGATGCCATTATGCAGCACAAAGTAGTCATATTACAGAAATAATCAAATACTGAGGATGAAAAAAGGTGGAGAAGAATCTTGAAAATAGTTAAAGGTAGAAAAATTACAATAATAGATACCACAGTTGACCTCTACTGGGAACAATGAAGGCCAGAAGACAATGGAGTGATACATTCAAACGGTCGAGGAAAAAAAAATAAAAACTGTCAACACAGGACCCTACATCCAGAGATATATACACACATATTTTTCAACTTCCAAAATGTAAAATACATATATATGAATAAATTGAGAGAATTCTTTGCTTCTAAATCTGCTGCTATAAATAATACTGAGGAAGTTCTTCATTTTGAAGGAATTGACAACAGATGGAAAAAAGTATGTAAAGGAAGAAATGGACAAGAAAAGAAATAGTAATTATGTAGGTGAATACAGAAGATTACACATTTCCTTTTAAATATGGATGACAATATAAAGCAAAAATTACAGCAACTTACTGTCATATTTAATAGTAATAGCACAAAGCTTGGGAGTTCAATTGAAATATAAATTTGTAAGCCTTTTATAATATTTTTCATAAAAGGGAAAAATATTAATTCTAAATAGATTATAATAGAGATGCATAGTATAATTCCCCAAAAGAAAAATAAAGTAAAATAATGCAAAAGCTATACCTAGAAAGCTAAAAAGAATAATTAACATAGAACAATGAAAGATAGTTAAATAACTCAAAAAAGGCAGGAAAGGGAAAACATTTTTTAAATTAATCAGTCAAAATATGAAAAATAGATAATTTCTAATCAAATTATAAAGTTAAAAACAATCGTGTTGAAATTGCATTAAATTTAATGAATAAACACTCAAATTTAAGAACAAAGATGGTCAAACTATACAAGGTCTATAAGAGACTCATTTTAAATAAAAGATGGAAGAGGTTGGCAAAAATAGATATGATAAAAGCAGTAAGCATATGAAAGTTATAGTAGCTAAACTAATATCAGGCAAAATAAATTTTATTACCCAAATAAGTTACTAGGAGTCATGCTAAATTGAGTCATTTCTTTTTCTATCCTTTGGTTTCTATTTTTTTGGCCCCATAGTGAGGCATGTGTGATCTTAGTTTCCTGACCAGGGATTGAACCCACGCCCCCCTGCATTGGGAGCACCCAGTCTTAACCACTGGACCGCCAGGGAAGTCCCAATCCTTTGGTTTCTTAATCCAAGTATTCAAGCTAATATATAGCACCATAGGATAATTATTGATTAGAATTGTACACTACATGTGGTAGGATGATTCTCCATGCTTACAGAGTACCATTTCTTAGCTCACATCTCATCTGCCTCTTCAAAATTCTTCTCCATTGCTCTATTAGGACTTCAGCTTATAGGTCATGCTGTATGTAATAGGATCTTAGTCATGTATCCACTGACACACCTCCTTTTCTGCTAATTTGGTTCCTTGGTCCAATGCAATATGTGGCGTTCCACGTCTCTAGATTGTAAGCCTCAAATCTGGATGAGATCCTTTGGGCAGAGAAGGCAAATCTATACTCAGAATATTTGCTGATTTTAGTCAGATGGATCACTTTCAGTTCCAAGTTGGAAGGGGTACACTATAGGCAATTTGCCACCAAAGTGTCTGGTTGATTTTCTAGAGTAAGTATAGGCAATTTTTTTTCTGTAAAGATCTAGAAAGTAAATGTTTTAGGCTTTGTGGGCTAGCAGTCTCTCTCGCAACTCAACATTGCTACTATTGCACAAAGGCAACCATGGAAAATATATAAACATAAAAGAGGGATTAGGTTCCAATAAAAATTTATTTGTAAATACAGGGCTGGATTTGCATCATGGGCTACAGTTTGTCAATTCCTGGTCAAGAGAATGGTCTCATACAAGGGGACCTAGAGTTGGTTTCTGTTGCTGGGAGGTTACATATTCAGCAGCAGCAGTACCTAACCAGTGTTGGTGAGTGGGCACCTTTGCTTGACAGCAAAGGGGTGGTCAATTACAGAATCTGACTGATGGAAACTTGCAGAATATTGCTAATTGATTTAGTACTTCATGAGTGGATGATTTATAAGGTGTTCGTCTGAAACTGAAGAGTTTATCTCCCACCTCTGGAGAGCATGTGTTTCCAAGGCTTCCAATGCACATGCAAACTCTTGCTCATTTGTTCTTATTATCTTGAGACCATTGATATAGTGGACCCCTGTGATGTTCTCTGGATGTCCAGATCATCCAGGTTTCTTTGAATTTGAGCTATACTATGCTGGGTGGGGGACAGACAGGCTTACATAGCCCTGGGGCAAGACTGTAAGTATGCACTCTTGTCTAGTGTTTGCGAATGTGAATTTTTATTTTGCTTTTTGAGTAGCAAGCTCCTACACACTAAGGAATGGCTGAGAGAAATTGATGCCCAGAAGGCTAAGTAATAGTAACAATAGTCACAATAATGATAACAACTAATACTTAAGTAGCACCTACTGTGTGCCAGACCCTGATCTAAGCACTTTATCTTTTTATTTAGGTCCATAATTTTTCTGCAAATGAATCACTTCCACTCAAGATTATAATTTGTCTCACATCAGTGTCCTCTTTGCTGCTGCACCCTGTAAAGCCACTTTGTCTCAGAGTTTGCAAGTATTTATGCAAAAAATTAGCAATCAGAAATTGAAATTTATATAAATTATTCTGGAAGAAGTAAATTTGGGGCTGAACTGTCCTTTTGAAAATAAGTTTTTCTCCTTTATTATGAAGATAAAAATATTCCTTATATATTATTCATAAAAATATAAAGTTAAATATGTATACTTCCCACCACTCCGATGCCCGGGTGTTACTTTGATTACCCTATGGAGCATAAACTTTTTTTTCTCTTTACCTTTTGACTCTTTCTACCCATTTCTCCCAACTTCCCGGCTCCCTGCCTCTGGCAACCACCACTTTCTGTATCTATGAGCTTGTTTTGTTTTGTTTTTGGAGATTCCACATATAAGAGAGATCTTATGGTATTTGTCTTTCTCTGACTTATTTCACTTAGCATAAAGCCCTTGAGGTCCATCCATGTTGTACCAAATGGCAGAATTTCCTCCTTTCTCATGGCTGAATAATATTACGTTGTATATATATATATATATATATATATATATATCTCACATCTTTTTTTTTTTTTTTTTTTTTTGCATTACGCAGGCCTCTCACTGCTGTGGACTCTCCCGTTGCAGAGCACAGGCTCAGCGGCCATGGCTCACGGGCCCAGCCGCTCCGCGGCATGTGGGATCTTCCCGGACCAGGGCACGAACCCGCATCCCCTGCATCGGCAGGCGGACTCTCAAACACTGCGCCACCAGGGAAGCCCACCACATCTTCTTTATCCATTAATCTATTGATGGACATTTGCTTCCATATCTTGACTATTGTAAATAACGCTGCAGTGAACCTGGTGGTGCATATAAATTTTCAAGTTAATATTTTGATTTTCTTAAGTATGTGAACTATTTTTTTTTCTTTTTTTTTTGCGGTATGTGGGCATCTCACTGTTGTGGCCTCTCCCGTTGCGGAGCACAGGCTCCGGACGTGCAGGCTCAGTGGCTATGGCTCACGGGCCCAGCTGCTCTGCGGCATGTGAGATCTTCCCAGACTGGGGCACGAACCCATGTCCCCTGCATAAGCAGGCGGACTCTCAACCACTGCGCCACCAGGTAAGCCCTGTGAACTATTTTTGATCCCCTTTTTTGATAGGATGCATTCATTAGACAATGGCCGCAAATCACATATCTGAGACTCTAGTAATGCACATTAGTAAAGATACAATGATTAGCTCAGGAGGTACAATTGGAGCTACTCTTTAATTGAATTTCCATTAGTTCACTGTTATCCTCCAGGAACAATCTGCTTTTTCTATGGGTGCGTTGAATGAATTAAATTGTGATATGATGAGAACCACCATCCCTGGATCCTTTAGTGGTGACTCTGATCTCTCCCATTCCCTCAGGAATATATGATTATTCTACTATATTGGCTAGGACACGAGGGAGGGGGCAGTTTCAGAGGTCTGTACTTGCCTGTACCAATACAATTGCTCTTATCCTACAAGCCAAGATAGTGATGTGCCTGTCACTCATATTTAAATTCTAATTATACATTGAGGAACAAGAAGAATGACCATCATAGAATCTTTGTACCCAGGAGATTCACTCTGAGCTGGCCTTATTCCAGGACTCAGTCTACTAACTAGTTCCTATACGCCACCACTCTTACCATAAGTATAGTGAGGATCCTTTAAATCCTGTGTATCAGTTATCAATCCTAGCTTCTATAGTCCTCCAAACATGTAGATATTCTCCTCACACCAGTAACAACTACTGCATAGCTATACATTCCTTTAGGAAAGCGTTGAGTGGTTCCTTACCTTATACACCTGATGTAATGTTACAGAATACCTTCTCCTAGGATCTTCCTTTCCTTCAATGAATTCCATATCTGAACAATTAAATTTTGGAAACTGGGCAAGAGACTATACCTTTCTATAGGAGCAGGTATCTTCAGCCTCCTGAAAACACATTCTTGATTTCTTTGGGTTGAATATTTAAAGCAATACATTTTTCAACTGTCTTTCTATCTTGCCTTAGAGATGTTACATTTTATTAAACATTCTCTTAGCTCTCTTCATGTCCACTCCTCCTTGTTGGCACTCAAATATTCTCATTTATTATGATCACTGTACCCATCCAGCTTCTGATGGTTAAGTACCACCCTGTCGGCTTTAGTATTTTGAGTTCGTAGCATCCCCATTACTAGTGGAGAGCTCAAATCAGTCACAACACCTTCTACATCAGCCCTGCACTAGAAAATACAGGTATGGATAAGCTTCTCATTTTTCACTGGGCCATTACCACTATTGTAAATTTGATGTCCTCCAAATCCTCCAGTGGAACATAATCATCTAGTGGGTTTTCTGGCCTTACACATTATATGCACTCTGCAGAATGACTAAACCTCTAGACCTTTTGATTCCTTCCCATGTCATTTTCTATGAAACATTTGGCATTTCTATTTCATTTTGCATGGTCTTGCATTTTCCCCAAGCTTCTAAGGGTCATCCTAGCAGCATGTTTGAATTTTGGGGGAAGTTTTTTGTAGAGTACTAAAATATGTATCTGAAAATGTGTTCCCATATTGATAAATTGTCCATTATCAAACTTTATATTCTGTCGCCTACGATTCAGCATCTTCTGTCTCCTATATATAAACACTCTTACTCCTCCTGGTACCAGTCCAGCATTTATAGCTTCTGTGCCCCATTAGCAAGATTTCCACTATGGGTTAGGTAGTAACTTAATTCTTGTTATTGACTTAATGGTTAGGGGGAAGTTAGGGATAACTCCGGTGGAGTGGGTTGTTTTCTTGCAGGGCAGAGACCTCTGCATCATCTTCAAGAAAGCAAATGTTTGTTAGCTCTTAAGAGAGAGGATTGTACGACCACTTCTACAAACTTGAAAATTCAGGGGAATCTGAGCTTTTAATGCACCAATCCAGATGTTCCCTTTCAGTGACTTTCATTGCATGTCCTTTCAGTCAGAGTTCTGATCTTGACACAGCAGACCTGCCCAGTTGAAAATGTAACTTTCATTAAAGTTCTGCCACACAATCACATCTTAAATCTGGATGTGATCCTTAGCTTTCTCTGCCCTCTAACTGCAGGAGACTACAGTATCTTTATATGCTGCCAAGGAGGCTTTCTGGCTTTCACATTCAAGCTTTAATTACTGATTAATTATGTTTAGCCTTTCATTATCTTTATCCACAAAGTTCATGAAAGTGCCCCTAGCAAAAGCAATCCAATTCAAAAGCCATCAATTTAATTCCTTATATTTTTCAAATGAATGAAGCATTGTGCCTGCTAGTGTATTTCCTTTTACAGATTATTCTATCCCAGTTCCCCATTAGGTAAAAGTCTTAACAATTACATTGCCATCTTATGCCGGAACTATCTGTGTTCCACTACCACCAGATGAAGTCGTCTTTCCCAGCTCTAAAATCCCAACTTGATGTCCACTTTCTCTGCCCACTACCATCATCAACTGCTACAGGTCAGTTACCTGGATAGCAGTCACTGAGATAGAAATTCATATTCAGGAAATTTGGGGAATGCCTACCTTTGAGAGAAGGGAAGAATGAAAAATAATTTAGTTTGGATATTAAATTTTTAGCTTGGATGCACAACAAGGAATTGTGAAACTAAGATGACCCTTCTGATTTATCTCTAGTTGGGGAAAAGAGTCCGAAATGTATATGTAACCCAAATTGTCCAGTCATTGGTTTTAGGCTTACTCAGGAAGACTGTGATTTTGTCAGCCATATCTAAAAAAGACTGACAGTTGAGAGCTGTCAATTAGCAACACTCTCAGAAGCTGGAGTGAGGATTTGAGTGAGTAAAGTATCCATTACCTGAAGGTTACCTCTATTTTGTTTCATTTTACATGAATTTTCAGCAGCATTTGATACGGTTAGTCATGATTTCCATAAAATGATGTTAGTAATGCTATTTGTTTTCCATGCTTCTTCTATAGACACTTTTTCTCTTTACATATGGCTTCTTCTTTTCTCCTCTATAAACTTTCTTCTTAGATTATCTTATCCATTTCAAGACTTAAACATAATCTATATATTTAGGACTCCATAATTCATGTCTTTAGTCCATATCTTTCCTCTGAGCTCCAGGGTCATATATCCATCAGCTTGTTGGACAACTCCACTTTGAAGACTAAAAGTAACTTGAAATTAAATTTCAAAAGTAAAAAGAACAAATTTTTATTTGTTTCTTTTTATTTCATTTTCATTGTTTGTGTTGTCAGTATTTGCCTGGAACACAGCAGACTTTCATTATATATTTTAGAAATATTTCTTAAATATTACTTTAATAAATGCTAATTGCTTTTCAAAAATAAATCATAGAAAGTTTGTGCCCTCATGGAAACTTCTACATTGAGCACACTATATATCCTGAAGACAGGCACATTTGATTTTTCAAATAAATCATGTTTAGAAGTATGAGCAGGACCCTTCCAGGTAAAGTTTCTACAGTCTTATTTTGAGTACAGTCCTCGAGTATAGCCATCAAAGTTTAATTAAATCAACATTTCAGTTATGACTCACTTATAATTCTAATAATCGAAACCTTGCTATTCTTATTTGACAACAAAACTCCTCATAGAAAGACTGTAAGAAAATTTACAATATTTAAGATTTTCAGAAAATAATTTTACTCATGCTGTTTCAATGTAAGCAAGTGAATTTATTTATATGGTGTATTATTCTTAATAATTTTCTGAAATTTAAATATTTCACAATTGAAATTCATAATATTTTGAAATTAA
Source organism: Mesoplodon densirostris (assembly GCF_025265405.1). Taxonomy (NCBI): domain Eukaryota; kingdom Metazoa; phylum Chordata; class Mammalia; order Artiodactyla; family Ziphiidae; genus Mesoplodon; species Mesoplodon densirostris. The sequence goes on from NC_082665.1 coordinate 52,175,134, forward strand.
ATTTGTCACCCAGTTATTAGTGTTATATCATATTTTTATAACTCATTATTGATTGAGGCCATATAGTTTCCTGAATGTCTTTGATTGGTGTATCTTCCTTTTCAGCCATTTTCTCCATTCTGATAGTCAAGGATAGACATATATAACTATGTTTAAGTGCCACAGCCCAAAAATATGAACACTGACTTCATTCCATTCATTCTTTTAATGTAGAAGAGAATATCTTCTTCCAGGATCATTTTAAAGATTTCTTAAGAGGTCCCACTCATGCTCTTCTCTACAGGCCTGGATTAACCATTTCCTACTTGTCATTCATTGATTTGGGTCATTTGAACATTTTCTTATCACTGTGATTTGGTTCTTTACAGAACCAATTCTTATGGAGTACCTAATATATTCCAATCATTGTTCTAGGCACTGAGGTTACTTCAGCTAAAGAGAACACATAAAAACCCCACCTTTAAGAAGTAAATATTTTAGTTAGAAGAGATAGACACTAAACCATAATAAATGAGACAATAACTGCTGTTTAAAAAAATAAAGAAAATAGTAGGTAAGAGGAATTGGGAGTGTCATGGTAGTGGAGGAGGAGAATGTTTCTGTTTTAAACAGTTTATATTTAACAATTTTTCATGATGGTAAGCCTCCTGGGAAAGGTACCATTGAACAGACTTGAAATAAGTGAGTGAAGGAGCTATATGGATATAAGGAGGAAGAACATTCCAATTAGAGGGAACAGGTAGTGGAAAGGCTTTAAGCATCCCTGGCATTTCTAGAAATAATGTCAGAGACCAATGTGGAAAGGATAGGATTGAAGGAGAAGAGGTCAGGAAATAAATGGTAAGCATGGGACTAGAGGTGGGAGCAGGGCAGATTCCTTAATGACCTGAAGCTATAGTAAGAACTTTCATTTTTATTCTGTCAAAAGGGAGACCACTAGAGGATTCTGGATAAAGTTATGAAGTGATCTGATTTTTTTAAAGCCCACTTTGGCTGCTGGATAAGAAACTATTTAAAAAAACTGGGTAGAAGAAGATGGTAGCTTTGACCAGAAGGAAAGTAGTGAAAAGTAGTTAGCTTCTGCACAGATTTTGAAGTGAGCGCCTAAAGGATTTCCTTTAAGAAATGGTAACAATCAGTGACTAAAAGATGTTTTATCTCTTTTATACTAAAATAAATTTCAGATTATGTTATTCCATACTTACAAGATACCTACCACAAGGAGCATTTAGTACTTTACAGAATGACTAAAGATAAAATATAGATAATAACCATTATAACACAAAATGACAGAAACTTGTATGGTTCTGTTGCCAAAGATAATATTTTCATAGGATAAATAAATAAATGTATATATTTGTTTATCACCTATTTTGCAAGAGTAGACTAAAATTTTTTATTTGGGTTAAATTTTATAAGTGATTTTATAAGTGATTTGGGCATCCATGGACAAATAAAAACACATATTTTATAGATATACATGACTCAATAAATAAAGAGATTGAAGAAATATATAGTACCCAGGTTTGTTGCAGCAGAAGGGAAAAGAAAGGTACATTACATTTTTGAGGTATGCAGTAGTAATAACTCATTAGTTCCCTGTGGCAATTATGGCTGCCTTCATTCAAGATTTTCAAAAATTAATATTTGTTGAAGATAAATTGTTTGACTGCTAATCACCCCTATCCTTCAAGTAAGTAATGTTTTCCCTCCAGTTAAATTATCTCATTAGATATTCCTATCAGCAAAAAGGAGACATGACTGTGGTAATTTCCCCCCAAATACTTAACAGATATAAGCTTGCACTTTATATCTTGAACTATATCACATGGTAAATTCTAAAAATAAAGACTATGAGTCAGAATTTAGCCTATAAGAAAAGGAATTTATCATATAAGCAGAATTTACCACAATCAATAGATATCCAAGAATGTCAGTGTAGCTTGCCAAATTATTTGAGAGAGGAAATTGTAGGTTTTGAAGAAACCGGATATTCATTGGGAATGTAATGCAAATGTTGTACTAGCATTAAGATAGAAAATCAATATGGTAGCATCCAGGTTAGTATTTTCACCTTCTGTGGCAATGGTAACAGAAGTTAAAAAAGTAGCCAGAGAGTAAAGATGGGACTCCTGGTAGCAGGACAGGCAATGTACATGACTGTGAAGTAGCATGAACCAACAGGGTTTGCCAAGGAAAAGACAACCTAGTAGGTTTAGGATACCAGGACTGTACTGACCAAAACTTAAAATTAATGATTATTGAATTTGGTGAGCATATCCTAGATTTTTCATTCTCTTTAATTTCTGTGATCCTTTCTAGGCTTCTAGTCTCTACCACATCAACAAGGCCATTGTGTTCACAAATCAAACCATATCCACTGAGTAGAAACAAATGTAAGACAAGGCCATCTACTTCTATTTTCTGTGGTGGGCAAACTGTTAACTCTTTCCAGGTGAACCCCCTTCATGTATAAGTATATTTTCTTCTTTGATTTTATCCATGATGGGTTTTGTGATACCAACATTATTTAATAAAATAAAAGTTATTTTCTTACAATCTCTTTAAACATGATGTTTAAGAATTATTTTTTTTAGGGCTTCCCTGGTGGCGCAGTTGTTGAGAGTCTGCCTGACGATGCAGGGGACACGGGTTCGTGCCCCGGTCTGGGAAGATCCCACATGCCGCAGAGCGGCTGGGCCCGTAAGCCATGTCCGCTGAGCCTGCGCGTCCGGAGCCTGTGCTCCACAATGGGAGAGGCCACAACAGTGAGAGGCCCGCGTACTGCAGAAAAAAAAAAAACAAAAAAAACAAATCTCAAATGAGTAACTTTACACCTTTAGGAACTAGAAAAGAAAGGCAAACTAAACCCAAAGCTACCAGAGTAAAAGGAATGCTAAAGATGTAAGTGGAAATAAATAAAATGGGAAATAGAAAAACAAGAAAGAAAACCTAAGGACCAAAAGTGTGTTCTTTGAAATGATCAAAAAAAATTGGCAAACCAAATTTGTTAGGTATATTGACCAAAAAACAAAGGCAAAAAGACACATATTACTAAAATCAGAAATGAAATTAGAAATATTACTACTGACCTTGGGGAAGTAAAAAGAATTATGAGAGTATTATGAACACTTTTATACCAACAAATTAGATAAACAAAACAGACTAAAGGAAAAACAGAAAATCTGTATAGAATTATACAAAATAGATTGAATCAGTAATAAAAAATATCTCAACAAACAAATACCCAAACAAGATTTCATTGATGAATTCTGCCAAACATTTAAAGAAGGACTAAATCCAATCCATCTGAAACTCTTCCAAAAAATGGAAGAGAAAGGAAGCCTTCCTAAATCATTCTATGAGGCTGGTATTGCAAGAATTTCAAGGTTGGATATCAGTTTTCAACACTTCTATTCAAAATGGTACTAGAGATTCTGGCCAGAGCATAAGGAAAAGAAATTAACAGCATCCAAATACAATAGGAAGAAGTAAAACCATCTCTGTTTTTAGATAACATGATTTTATAGAGAGAGAATATTAAATAATTAACACAAAGAATCTGTTAGCCCTAATAAATAAATTCAGCAGAGTTGTAAGATATAAGATCAACACTCAAAACTCAGTTGTATTTCTATACACTTGCAATGAACAATCCAAAAAGGAAATTGAGAAAATAATACCATCTATAATAGCATCAAAAATAATAAAGTACCAGGAATTTGTTTAACCAAAGTGAGGCAAGATTCTACATTGAAAACAGCAAAACATTGCTGAAAGAAATTAAAGAAGACATAAGCAAATGTAAAGATATTCTATGTTCAGGGGGTGGAAGACAATATTTGTAAGATGAAAGTAATCTACAGATTACTAAAATGATATAAAGATTCAATGCAATTCCTATCAAAATCCTAACTGCTTTTTTTTTTTGCAGAAATGGAAAAACCAATCCTAAAATTTACATAAAATTGCAGTGAACCCAGAAGAGCCAACACAAACTTGAAAAGAAAAAAGTTGGATTACTCATACTTTCCAATTTTAGGACTTATTACAAAGTTACGTGTTAAAAATAGTATATTACTGACATAAGTTTAGACATATAGATAATTGAAATAGAATTGAGAATCCAGAGATAAACCTATACATCTACGGTCAATTGATTTTCACAAGGGCACCAAGACGAAGCATACAATGGTCCCTTCAACAAATGGTTCTATGGCAACATGATATTTACATGCAAAACAATGACTGGAACCTTATGCCATATACAAAAATTAACTCAGAATTTACTTAAAGTGTAAAAATGAGCTAATACTATAAAACTATAAAACTCTTAGAAGACAACATAGGGGTATCTCCTCAGGACCTTGGTTTTGGAAGAAATTCTTAGATATGACACCAAGCACACAAGTAACAAAAGAAAAAACAGATAAATTGCACTTCATCAAAATGAAAAATTCTGTTCATCAAAGGACACTATCAAGAAAGTGAAAAGAATCAGATAAAATATTTACAAATTATATATATGATAAGGGTCAGAGGACTGACTCCTGTAACTCCTAAACTTAACAAGAACAAGACAAACAATCCAGTGAAAAAATGGTCCAAGAACTTGAATAGGCATTTCTCAAAAAAAAAAAAAAAAAAAAGATACAGTCATGGCCAACAAGCATAGGAAAAGATGCACAATGTCTGGTCATTAGGGAAGTGCAAATCAAAACCACTGTGAGGTGCACTTCATACACTCTATATTGGTTATACTAAGGAAAAAGAAAATAAGTGTTGGCAAAGATGCAGAAAATTTGGTAATCTCATTCATTGCGGGTGGGAACATATGATGGTCCAGCTGCTATGGAAAGCACTTGGCAGCTCTCCAACAAATTAAAGATAGAACTGTCATATGAACTCACCAGTTCCTTTCCTAGATATATAACCAAAAGGGTGGAAAATAGGTGTTCAAATAAAAACTTGTACACTATATGCATAGCACTACTATTCGAATACCCAAAAGTTGGAAACAACCCAAATGCCTATCAGTGGATTAATAGAGAAAATGTAGTATATCCATACAGGGGAATATTATTCATTCATTCATTAAATGGAATGAAATACTACTACATGCTACAACATGGACAAACCAAGAAAACCTTACGTGAAGCTAAAAAAGCCAGACACAAAGGCTATATATTATATGGTTACATTTATATGAAATATCTAAAATAATTAAATCTATAGAGACAGAAAATAATATTTGCCTGGTACTGTGAGGAGGACAAATATGGATTAGCTGCTTATGGGTAGGAAGTTTCTGTTTGGGGTGGTGAAAACGTTCTGGAACTAGATAGTGGTGATAGTTACTCAGCATTGTGAATATAATTAATGCCACTGAATTGTACACTTCAACATGATTAACGTAGAAAATTTTATGTTGTGTGCATTTTACCAAAATTAAAACAAATCAAGTCTGGTCTCAGAATGAAGAATTTATAATGCTCCATAGTAGTCAGGAAGAGGGAGAGGAGAAAACTGACTTGAGAATAATTGCAAACTTATAAAATAACATTAGATACCTCCTATTCTATTATTTGCTAAAAGGGATGTGGGATATGGGGTTTGGTGAGAAATTTAGACTAGATTTATATGTAACCAAGACTTCCACTCCTAATGTAAGCAAACTTTAAAGTGTCTTTCACCTTCTTTCTCACTGCACCTTTTCCCTGGCATTACTATGCACTATATTGATACTAATACAGCTTCTGGATTGTTAAGGGCACCTACTGAATCCTGTGTTTGCTGAAACACCTCATTCAAGACATTTTTTTCCCTTCCTCATCAAAACTCTTTTGCCTTATATTCCCTTAGGGCTCTGCCCTTTGGAGATAATTTTTATAAGCCAACTAATGAAAATATATTAGTGACTAAAAAATCCAATTGACAGCTCAGTTCAATAAATACATATTGTGTAACTTCTCTGGTCAAGCAAAAGTTCAAATTTGGTTTGGAACATAAATTAAGTATAATACAGATACTGTAATCAAAAAATAACCAATAATCTAACAGGATGGGAAACACATATTATACCAAGCAGAATAAAAACATCACCCTAAATAATAATAATAATAATAATAATAATAAAGCATATTTAGTGAGTATTCACTTCGTTCCAGGAATTATACTTAACACTTCTTTATCTCATTATGTTTTCAAAATTACCTGATGAATTATATCCTAATATAATCTCATTTCTACAGATGAGGAAACTTAAAAGTCAAGGAGTTTACATGATTTACCCCAAGTGATTTATTTAATAAGTGGGAAAATGGAATTTGAACCCAGACATAACTAGTCTTAAAGCTTACTCTTCATTGACCCCATCATATTGTCTTGCTGTTCTTAGTTCATTAGGTGTGCATGTAGAAAGTACAGATTTAACATGTAATTTCCCCTTTTTTTGTATTTCAATCCAAATTATATTTTAAACCTCCATTCTACAATTAAAGAATACAGTTTCAGAACTGAAGGTGTTTTCTCTTGCTTTCCTAGGATTGTTTCTGATTTCAAGTGTGTTTCAAGAAGTGTGTATGTGTGAAGCAGATTATCTTAGGCAATTAATCAGAGTCTTCATCTCTTCATTCTGCCAGTGAATTTGATGCCATTATTCTATTCTAAGTTTTAATCTATGGTCTATACAGGTCTCTGCTGTGTTGTCTGTTTATCCTTTCCACAAGCTTCTTTGGATCCAGCTCTCCTCTGTTAAATAGTCAGAATTCAATCTTTGGGCCATAGAAATCTCATATAGTTGTTTAACATCATTCTTTACTTAATATTTAAAAACTAGCATCTCACCAGATAATAAATATATATATTTTTTATCCATTCAGGAACCTTGTACTTTTTATATCTCTTCACCATTCCTGTTAAGGGACAGAAAAAGTAATTTTATATCCATTTTACAGATGAGAAAACTGTGGCTTTCATATTATGTAACTTTCTGAACGCTATGTGACTAAAATCTGGTAGAATGAGGAAAATAATCCAAATTCTTTTGTTTCTCAGTTTAGAATTCTGAAAGTAAAATAAAAGTGCTGTGGATATTCATAAAAGGAAGAGATTATGTGCGGTCAGGATGATGAAGTGAGTAGAGAATGAGATTGTTAAAATAAGATCAGAAGAGGCTTCATGACAAAAGTACTATTTGAAGTAGATAGTAAAAAAAATTTTTTTTAATTATAACATCAAAAGATCGGGATGAGTAGGTAAGGGGAGGGGAAGAAGATGATTGTTAAAAAAGAATAGAAAAGAACAGTAGAAACTTTCCCAGGTTTTTTACATTTAATATGAATTTGTTTTAGACAACTTACTCTGTGTGCAAGTATTCTAATGAAAGAATCACGAACTCTGCTCCCTGTCTCCAACTAGTTTACAATCTATTTTATCAAGAATTAAAGTTTTGTTTATGCTCCATAATATGTATTTATTTTTAAAGGACCCTTCAATACTTAACTTAAAACAATGATTAACAGCAATACTCTTATCACATGTAGCAGTGAAAAGAATATTTAGATACAAGGAAGCTTTCTGAAGTACCTAAATGGACGTCCTGCAGACTACTTATATAAGAAGAGACAATGTTATTCATGTTCCATGGTAGTAAGGCATCACTGATAAAGTAAATTAAGGAACGGAAAAATTTTATAGAAAATTTAGTGGACCGTGTCTTTGGCATTCATTATATTAGAGGTACTTTACACAAGTTGATTAATTTAATCTGCATATCCTACTAGTTAGACATTGTGTTCCTTACTTAGCAGTGGGAAAATATGGTCCAAGCTTAAGCATTTGTTAATAAATAAAGTTGGTTGGAAATTGAATGCAAGTTTTCAGGACTCCAAAGCCCTATGGCCCTCATTTATTACAGCAGATTTTCAAACATAGGGGAAAAAATGGAAAGAATGGAACTTTGAGCACACACATAAACAAAATTTTCAATGTTTATTAACTTTTTACCCTATTTGTTCCATCTAGAGAGGTGTAATTTACATTAAAAATTTACCATTTTTGATTTAAGAGTTTAATGAGTTGACAAACATATACAGTAATGTAAACATTATTATAGTCAAGATAGAGAATATTTCCATCACCCTGAAAATTTGCCATTGGTCCCATTGCTGTCCATCCCTTTGTCTCATCTTGTTCCCTGGCAAATTCTTATTTTCTTTCTCTCTAGTTTTACCATTGCTAGACTTTCATATAAAAGAATTCAGGTCATATTTAGACTTTTGTATCTGGCTTATTTAAGTTAACATATTTTTGAGTATCAAAACATTTGGTAGCCTACAACAATTAGTAGTTCATTCCATTTTATTGCATAGTGTTCCATTGTATGGATACATTAAAATATTTTTTATCCATTTTCAAATTAATCAACACTTTGGAATTTTCCAGTATTTAGCTATTATGAATAAAGATATTATAAATATTTATGTACAGGTCTTTGTGTAGCCATATATTTCATTTCTCTTGAATAAATATCTAGAAGAAATGTCACAGGATTGTATTATAATTATATATATAACTTTATAAGAAGCTTCCAAACTGTTTCCCAAAGTATCTGTACCATTTTGCACTCCCAGCAGCAAAGTATGAATTCCATTTGATCCACATCATCACCAAGACTTGACACTCTGTCTTTTTAATGTTAGCCATCCTAGTGGAGATATATATATATATATATATATATATATATATATATATATATATATATATATATATATATATCTATATAAAACATTGTGGTTTTAATTTTCATTTCTCTGGTGTATAAAGATGTTGAACGTCTTTCCATGTGCTTCTGTGCCATTGGTATGTCTTTGTTGGTACTTTGTATTCAAATATTTTTCTTCTATTATTCAGTAGTAAGAGCACTTTTTAAAAAATATTCTGGACATAGTTCTGTTGCCAAATGTATCTTCTTTCAACTATTTTCCCCAATTTGTAGCTTGTGTTTACATTTTCTTAACAGTATCTCTTAAAGAGCTGAAGATTCTAATTTTTTTTTTTTTTTTTTTGCCGTACGCGAGCCTCACTGTTGTGGCCTCTCCCGTTGCGGAGCACAGGCTCCAGACGCGCAGGCTCAGCGGCCATGGCTCACGGGCCCAGCTGCTCCGCCGCATGTGGGATCTTCCCGGACCAGGGCACGAACCCGCGTCCCCTGAATCGGCAGGCGGACTCTCAACCACTGTGCCACCAGGGAAGCCCCCGAAGATTCTAATTTTGATGAAAACTGTACACTATGATAAAGTCTGATTTCATTTTTGATGTTTATTGACAGCTTTCATGCTCCACTCATACCTCTGAGCCTTCTCTTCCACATCTTGAAAATCTGATAAGAATTTTCAGGTGCTTCCTCATTTGGTGCTGGCAGGAAGTTCAAACCAAGTAAACCTCAGGCTATACAGGAGAACCCTCTCCATAGTTCCACCTCTTAAACACAAGAAAATCCCAAAGCCACTTGCCCCTTCGTGCTCTCTCAATTGTGAGATACCTTGACCTCCCCAGAAAGCCTTATTATGTATTAGTAAATCTTTTCATGCCCTCTTAGTGCATATGTGATATCAACAGTCTTGACATCTGAATCAATTGTCTCTTGCTGTTTTAGCAATTTACTGCACACTTTGCAGCTTAAAAACAACATAAATTTATTATCTTATAGTTCTTTATGTTAGAAGTTTCACTGGACAAAAATGAATGTGTTGGCATGGCTTCATTCCTTTACGGAGGATCTAGAGGAAAATTAATTGCTTTGTCTTTTCCAACTTCTGGACACCACCTGTAATCCTTAGCTGACGGTTCCTTCCTCCATCTTCAAGCCAGTGGTATAGCATCTTTAAACCTCTCTCTGCTTCCCTATTCCACTTTTAAAAACTGTTATTATTACATTGGACCCATCCAGATATTCTAGAAAAAAAAAACTCTCTATTTTAAGGTCAGCTAATTAACAATTTTAATTCCATTTACATCTAATTCCCCTTTACCATATAATATAACATTCACTAGATCCAGGGCTTAGGACGTGAACACCCTTGAGAGGCCATTATTCTTTATATTACATCTGAAACAAATTGCCACCTCCATAGGGTGACCACAACAAAATGCAAAGTTACAAAGATTTTTTTTTTTTTTTACTGTTTTCCTACAGAAATTTCATAGGTTTAGCCTTTATATTTAGGTCTATTTGTAATTAATACTTTAAATATGGTTTAAGGTAATGATAGAGGTTCAACCCTTATGAAGTGTATTGAGTTATAATTCTCTTTTATTAGTTACTTTGTCTGGCATTGGTATTAGTGTAATGCGAACTTCATAAAATGACTTGGAATGTGTCTTTCCTTCCTTTATTTTCTGTAATGAAGTGTAGAATTGGTATTTGTCTGTTTAATGGATGATAGGATTTACCAGTGAAGCCTGTTGGGCTGGGAGTTTTCTTTGTAGGGATGTTAATTATCCATTTAAACTCTGTAAAATTTGTAATAATGTTCCCTTTTTCTTTTCAAATGTTGATAATTTGAGACCTCTATTTCTTGAAAAAGACTGGTGAGAAATTTATCATTTGTATTCATTATTTTCAAAAATATATTTTGCTTTTATTCATTTTCTCTACTGTTGTCCTGTTTCCCATTTCATTAATTTTTATTTGCACCTCAAATTTTTCTTTCCTTTTTCTGCCTCTGTGTTTTCTTTGCTCATCTTTTTCTAGTTCCTTAAGTTGAAAATTTAGATTACTGGTTTGAGACATTTCTGTTTTCTAAAATAAATATTTAAACTACATATTTCTAAGTATTGAATTAGAGCAATCTACAATTTTTGATATGTTGTGCTTTTATTTTTATTCAGTAAAAAAATATTTTATTTCCCCTATGATTTCATCCCAATGGAGAATACAATTTATTTTCAAGTGAGGTCTCTAATTTCCAAATGTTTTAGCATTTTCTTTATGTCTTTCTATTACTGATTTCTGTCTTAATTCTACTATGATCAGAGTACATGATTTATAGTATTTTAATTCTTTGAAATTTACTAAGGTGTTAGCATCACACCTTTAGTGAATGTTATATTTGATTTGAAAAGAATGTGTTTTCTATTGTTGATTGGAGTGTACTATAAGTATCAGTTAGGTCAGGTTGGCTAGCAGTGTTATTCCAGTTTTCTACATCTTAACTGATTTTTGTCTATTTGTTTTATCAATTACAAAGAAAGGAGTGCTGAAATCTTGAACTATAATTGTGGATTTGCCTATTTCTTTTTTAGTTCTATTAGGCTTTTTTTTTCATTTTAAAGCTCTGTTATTAAGTATATAGGATTGTTGTCTTATTGATTAGTTAACCCATTATCTTTCTGTAATGACTCTTTTTATCTCTAGTAAAATTCCTTCTTCCAAAAGTCTCCTTTGTGTGACATTAATATAACATCCTAGTTTTCTCTTGATTAGTGTTAACATGGTATAACTTTTCCTACTCTTTTATGTCTTTCATTTCTTTACAGTTGAGGTGGGTTTCTTATGGACATCATACTGTTAGTTAGTGTTCTTTTTTTTTTAATCAAATCTTACAATATCTGTCTTTAATTGGAGAGTTTATACCATCAGGTATTCAATGTAATTATTGATATAGTTGAGTTTTTAAATCTATAATCTATTTGTTTTCTTTTTCCCCCCATCTGTTTTGGTTTATTTTTTCTCTTGCCTGGGACTCTTTTAGATTGGTTGAATCTTTTTTTTGTTTCTATTTTATAACCCTTATTGACTAGTTAGCTATACATTTTAATATTATTTTTTTAAGTTATTTAGGATTACAACATATATCTGTAACTTCTCACAAAGTACCTTTAATTATTATTATACCTCTTCTCACATAATGTAAGAAGTCTGCAAGAATATCCTTTCATTTCCTCCCTCCCAAACAATTGTATTATTTTTGTCACATATTTTATTCTATGTATATTTTAAACCTATGTGTATTTTAAATAGTAAAAATTATAAGTTATAAAGTTATAATTTAAGGAGATTAAAAATAAAGAAAATTCATTTTATATTTTTCCAATTTTCACCATTTTCCATGCTCATTTTTTCTATAAATTCAAATTTCCATCTACTATTTGATTATTTCTACCTGAGGAGCTCCTCTTAATATTTGTTTTAGTATAAGAGTGATGACAATGAATTTTATCCCTCTTTTTAATATCTTTATTTTGCTTTCATTTGTGAAGGATAGTTTTATAGGCCATAATAATTCTAAAATAACATTTTTTCCTTTGAGTATTTTAAGGTGTCTCTCCATTGACATCTGACATAGTTTTTGGCGAGACTTTCAATTTACTGTCTGCAATATTTATTTATTTCTTGAATTCATTCATGATTTTCTCTTTGTTTGGTTTTCAGCAGCTGGAAAATTATGTGGCCATGTTTTTGTTTGTTTCATTATTTGAATTCTTACTACTTTTCCTACTTGGGGTTTTCTGAGCTTCTTTGATCGGTGCTTTTTAAAATTTTTCATTAATGTTAGAAAATTCTTATACACTGTCTCTTTCAGTATTTCTTATTACTCCTTCACTTTTCTCTACAGGGTAACAATTCCAGGCATTTTAGACTGTTTTGACATTATCTTAATACTCTCTGATTTTATGTTCTGTTCTTTTCCCACATTTTGGTGTGTGTATTTATGTTTAGATTATTCCTACTGACCTATAGTCAAGATAACTGATACTTTTCTCTGCTAAGTAGAATATGAAAATAACCCTTAAAAATAGTATCTTCACTACATTTTTTAAATGTATTTTTCTTTAACATTTTTTATTAGTTTCTGCTTTATAACAAAGTGAATCAGTCATACATATACATCTGTTCCTCCGTCCCTTACCTCTTGCATCTCCCGCCCTCCCACCCTCCCTATCCCACCCCTCCAGGCGGTCACAAAGCACCGAGATGATCTCCCTGTGCTATGCGGCTGCTTCCCACTATCTATCTACCTTACGTTTGGTACAGTATATGTGTCCATGCCTCTCTTTCACTTTGTCACAGCTTACCCTTCCCCCTCCCCATATCCTCAAGTCCATTCTCAAGTAGGTCTGTGTCTTTATTCCTGTTTTTACCCCTAGGTTCTTCATGACATTTTTTTTTCTTAAATTCCATATATATGTGTTAGCATATGGTATTTGTCTTTCTCTTTCTGAGTTACTTCACTCTGTATGACAGACTCTAGGTCTATCCACATCATTACAAATAGCTCAGTTTCGTTTCTTTTTATGGCTGAGTAATATTCCATTGTATATGTGTGCCACACCTTCTTTATCCATTCATCTGATGATGGACACTTAGATTGTTTCCATATCCAGGCTATTGTGAATAGAGCTGCAATGAACATTTTGGTACATGTCTCTTTTTGAATTATGGTTTTCTCAGGGTATATGCCTAGTAGTGGGATTGCAGGGTCATATGGTAGTTCTATTTTTAGTTTTTGAAGGAACTTCCATACTGTTCTCCATAGTGGCTGTACCAATGCACATTCCCACCAGCAGTGCAAGAGTGTTCCCTTTTCTCCACACCCTCTCCAGCATTTACTGTTTCTAGATTTCTTGATGATGGCCATTCTGACTGGCGTGAGATGATATCTCATTGTAGTTTTGATTTGCATTTCTCTAATGATTAATGATGTTGAGCATTCTTTCATGTGTTTGTTGGCAGTCTGTATACCTTCTTTGGAGAAATGCCTATTTAAGTCTTCTGCCCATTTTTGGATTGGGTTGTTTGTTTTGTTGGTATTGAGCTGCATAAGCTGCTTATAAATTTTGGAGATTAATCCTTTGTCAGTTGCTTCATTTGCAAATATTTTCTCCCATTCTGAGGGTTGTCTTTTGGTCTTGTTTATGGTTTCCTTTGCTGTGCAAAAGCTTTGAAGTTTCATTAGGTCCCATTTGTTTATCTTTGTTTTTATTTCCATTTCTCTAGGAGGTGGGTCCAAAGGGATCTTGCTGTGATTTATGTCAAAGAGTGTTCTGCCTATGTTTTCCTCTAAGAGTTTGATAGTTTCTGGCCTTACATTTAGGTCTTTAATCCATTTTGAGCTTATTTTTGTGTATGGTGTTAGGGAATGATCTAACCTCATACTTTTACATGTCCCTGTCCAGTATCCCCAGCACCACTTATTGAAGAGACTGTCCTTTCTCCACTGTACATTCCTGCCTCCTTTATCAAAGATAAGTTGACCATATGTGCGTGGGTTTATCTCTGGGCTTTCTATCCTGTTCCATTGATCTATCTTTCTGTTTTTGTGCCAGTACCACACTGTCTTGATTACTGTAGCTTTGTAATATAGTCTGAAGTCAGGGAGCCTGATTCCTCCAGCTCCGTTTTTCGTTCTCAAGGTTGCTTGACTATTCGGGGTCTTTTGTTTTTCCAAACAAATTGTGAAATTTTTTGTTCTAGTTCTGTGAAAAATGCCAGTGGTAGTTTGATAGGGATTGCATTGAATCTGTAGATTGCTTTGGGTAGTAGAGTCATTTTCAGAATATTGACTCTTCCAATTCAGGAGCATGGTATATCTCTCCATCTATTTGTATCATCTTTAATTTCTTTCATCAGTGTCTTATAATTTTCCAAATACAGGTCTTTTGTGTCCTTAGGTAGGTTTATTCCTAGATATTTTATTCTTTTTGTTGCAGTGGTAAATGGGAATGTTTTCTTGATTTCACTTTCAGATTTTTCATCATTAGTGTACAGGAATGCCAGAGATTTCTGTGCATTAATTTTGTATCCTGCTACTTTACCAAATTCATTGATTAGCTCTAGTAGTTTTCTGGTAGCATTTTAGGATTCTCTATGTATAATATCATGTCATCTGCAAACAGCGACAGCTTTACTTCTTCTTTTCCAATTTGGATTCCTTTTATTTCCTTTTCTTCTCTGATTGCTGTGGCTAAAACTTCCAAAACTATGTTGAATAAGAGTGGTGAGAGTGGGCAGCCTTGTCTTGTTCCTGATCTTAGTGGAAATGGTTTCAGTTTTTCACCATTGAGGATGATGTTGGCTGTGGGTTTGTCATATATGGCCTTTATTATGTTGAGGAAAGTTCCTTCTATGCCTACTTTCTGCAGGGTTTTTATCATAAATGGGTGTTGAATTTTGTCGAAAGCTTTCTCTGCATCTATTGAGATGATTATATGGATTTTCTCCTTCAATTTGTTAATATGGTGTATCACGTTGATTGATTTGCGTATATTGAAGAATCCTTGCATTCCTGGAATAAACCCCACTTGATCATGGTGTATGATCCTTTTAATGTGCTGTTGGATTCTGTTTGCTAGTATTTTGTTGAGGATTTTTGCATCTATGTTCATCAGTGATATTGGCCTGTAGTTTCTTTCTTTGTGACATCCTTGTCTGGTTTTGGTATCAAGGTGATGGTGGCCTCATAGAATGAGTTTGGGAGTGCTCCTCCCTCTGCTATATTTTGGAAGAGTTTGAGAAGGATAGGTGTTAGCTCTTCTCTAAATGTTTGATAGAATTCACCTGTGAAGCCATCTGGTCCTGGGCTTTTGTTTGTTGCAAGATTTTAAATCACAGTTTCAATTTCAGTGCTTGTGATTGGTCTATTCATATTTTCTCTTTCTTTCTGATTCAGTCTTGGCAGGCTGTGCATTTCTAAGAATTTGTCCATTTCTTCCAGGTTGTCCGTTTTATTGGCATAGAGTTGCTTGTAGTAATCTCTCATGATCATTTGTATTTCTGCAGTGTCCTTTGTTACTTCTCCCTTTTCATTTCTAATTCTATTGATTTGACTCTTCTCCCTTGTTTTCTTGATGAGTCTGGCTAATGGTTTATCAATTTTGTTTATCTTCTCAAAGAACCAGCTTTTAGATTTATTGATCTTTGCTATCGTTTCCTTCATTTCTTTTTCATTTATTTCTGATCTGATCTTTATGATTTCTTTCCTTCTGCTAAATTTGGGGATTTTTTTGTCCTTCTTTCTCTTATTGCTTTAGGTGCAGGGTCAGGTTGTTTCCTCGAGATGTTTACTGTTTCTTAAGGTGGGATTGTATTGCTATAAACTTCCCCCTTAGAACTGCTTTTGCTGCATCCCATAGGTTTTGGGTCGTCGTGTCTCCATTGTCATTTGTTTCTAGGTATTTTTAAATTTCCTCTTTGATTTCTTCAGTGATCACTTCGTTATTGAGTAGTGTATTGTTTAGCCTCCATGTGCTTGTATTTTTTACAGCTCTTTTCCTGTAATTGATGTCTAGTCTCATAGCATTGTGGTCAGAAAAGATACTTGATACAATTTCAATTTTCTTAAATTTACCAAGGCTTGACTTGTGACCCAAGATATGATCTATCCTGGAGAATGTTCCATGAGCACTTGAGAAAAATGTGTATTCTGTTGTTTTTGGATGGAATGTCCTATAAATATCAATTAAGTCCATCTTGTTTAATGTATCATTTAAAGCTTGTGTTTCCTTATTTATTTTCATTTTGGATGATCTGTCCATTGGTGAAAGTGGGGTGTTAAACTCTCCTACTATGATTGTGTTACTGTCGATTTCCCCTTTTATGGCTGTTAGTATTTGCCTTATGTATTGAGGTGCTTCTATGTTATGTTGGGTGCATAAATATTTACAATTGTTATATCTTCTTCTTGGATCGATCCCTTTATCATTATGTAGTGTCCTTCTTTGTCTCTTCTAAAAGTCTTTATTTTAAAGTCTATTTTGTCTCATATGAGAATTGCTACTCCAGCTTTCTTTTGGTTTCCATTTGCATGGATTATCTTTTTCCATCCCCTTAATTTCAATCTGTATGTGTCTCTAGGTCTGAAGTGGGTCTCTTGTAGACAGCATATATATGGGTCTTGTTTTTGTATCCATGCAGCCAATCTATGTCTTTTGGTGGGAGCATTTAGTCCATTTACATTTAAGGTAATTATTGATATGTATGTTCCTATTCCCATTTCCTTAATTGTTTTGCATTCATTATTGTAGGTGTTTTCCTTCTGTTGTGTTTCTTGCCTAGAGAAGTTCCTTTAGCATTTGTTGTAAAGCTAGTTTGGTGTTGCTGAACTCTCTCAGCTTTTGCTTGTCTGTAAACATTTTAATTTCTCCATCAAATCTGAATGAGATCCTTGCTGGGTAGAGTAATCTTGGTTGCAGGTTTCTCTCCTTCATCAGTTTAATTATGTCCTGCCACTCCCTTCTGGCTTGTAGAGTTTGTGCTGTGAGATCAGCTGTTATCCTGATGGGGATTCCCTTGTGTGTTATTTGTTGTTTTTGCCTTGCTGCTTTTAATATAATTTCTTTGTGTTTAATTTTTGACAGTTTGATTAATATGTGTCTTGGCGTATTTCTCCTTGGATTTATTCTGTATGGGACTCTCTGTGACTCCTGGACTTACTTAACTATTTCCTTTCCTATATTAGGGAAGTTTTCAAGTATAATCTCTTCCAATATTTTCTCAGTCCCTTTCTTTTTCTCTTCTTCTTCTGGAACCCCTATAATTTGAATGTTGGTGCGTTTAATGTTGTCCCAGAGGTCTCTGAGACTGTCCTCTGTTCTTTTCATTCTTTTCTCTTTATTTTGCTCTGCAGCAGTTATTTCCACTATTTTATATTCCGCCTCACTTATCCGTTCTTCTGCCTCAGTTATTCTGCTATTGATCCCATCTAGAGTATTTTTCATTTCATTTATTGTGTTTTCAATCGATGCTTGATTCATCTTTAGTTCTTCTAGGTCCTTGTTAACTGTTTCTTGCATTTTGTCTATTCTATTTCCAAGATTTTGGATCTTGGAAATAGAATCTTGGATCATCTTTACTATCATTATTCTGAATTCTTTTTCAGGTAGACTGCCTATTTCCTCTTCATTTGTTAGGTCTGGTGGGTTTTTATCTTGCTCCTTCTCCTGCTGTGCATTTTTCTGTCTTCTCATTTTACTTATGTTACTGTGTTTGGGGTCTTCTTTTTGCAGGCTGCAGGTTCGTAGTTCCCGTTGTTTTTGGTGTCTGTCCCCAGTGGCTAAGTTTGGTTCAGTGGGCTGTGTAGGCTTCCTGGTGGAGGGGACTAGTGCCTGTGTTCTGGTGGATGAGGCTGGATCTTTTCTTTCTGGTGGACAGGTCCTCATCTGGTGGTGTATTTTGGGGTGTCTGTGGACTTTTTATGATTTTAGGCAGCCTCTCTGCTAATGGGTGGTGTTGTGTTCCTGTCTTGCTAGTTGTTTGGCATAGGGTGTCCAGCACTGTAGCTTGCTGGTCGTTGAGTGAAGCTGGTTGCTGGTGTTGAGATGGAGATCTCTGGAAGATTTTCGCCATTTGATATTATGTGGAGCTGGGATGTCTCTTGTGGACCAGTGTCCTGAAGTTGGCTCTCCCACCTCAGAGGCACAGCACTGACTCCTGGCTCCTCAATTTGGGATGATTCGTTGGCTCTTTATATATTCCACAGATGCAGGGTACATCATGTTAATTGTGGAGCTTTAATCCACTGCTTCTGAGGCTGCTGGGAGAGATTTCCCTTTCTCTTCTTTGTTCTCACAGCTCCCGGGTCTCAGCTTTGGATTTGGCCCCGCCTCTGCATATATGTCACTGGAGGGTGTCTGTTTTTTGGTCACACATGATAGGGTTAAAGGAGCAGCTGCTTCGGGGACTCTGGCTCACTCAGGCCAGTCGGCAGGGAGGGGCGCGGAGTGCGGTTGGACCCTGCAGTGGCAGAGGCCGGCATGACGTTGAACCAGCCCAGGGTGTGCTGTGCATTCTCCCAGGGAAGCCGTCCCTGGATCCCGGGACCCCGGCAGTGACGGGCTGCACAGGCTCCCTGGCAAGGGGGGCGTGGACAGTGACCTGCGCTCGCACACAGGTCTCGCAGCGGCGGCAGCAGCCCCAGCCTCCCACGCCCGTCTCTGGGGTCCGTGCTTTCAGCCGCAGCTCACGCCCATCTCTGGAGCTCCTCCAAGCAGTGCTCTTAATCCCCTCTCCTCGCACACCAGGAAACCAAGAGGGAAGAAAAAGTCTCTTGCATCTTTAGCAGGTCCAAACTTTTTCCTGGACTCTCTCCCGGCTAGCTGTGGCACATTAGCCCCTCAGGTTGTGTTCACGCCACTAACCCCAGTCCTCTCCCTGCACTCCAACTGAAGCCCGAGCCTCAGCTCCCAGCACCTCCCACCCTGGCGGGCGAGCAGACATGCCTCTCGGGCTGGTGAGTGCCTAAGGGCACCGATCCTCTCTGCGGGGATCTCTCCGCTTTGCCCTACCCAGGTACGTGGGGAGTTTCTTGCCTTTTGGGAGGTCTGAGGTCTTCTGCCAGCGTACAGTAGGTGTTCTGTAGGAGTTTTTCCATGTGTAGCTGTATTTCTGGTGTATCTGTAAATGTATTAATCATAGTTATTTTAAAGCCCCTTCCTGATAGTTCTACCATCTAGGTCATTTCTAAATGTAACTATCTTGAGAGTTTCTTCTCTTGATAATGCATAATTTTTTTCATGTGTGTTCCATAATTTTTTATTAATTGTCAAACACTGTTTATAAAGAAAAAGTAACAGCCAAAGCAAATAATAGCTGTGTCCAGAAATGGACCCCTCTTTCCTGTTAGGCAGTTAATGTGATGAGCTGAATCAATATAGTCTGGGTGGTATTTGTTTTGTCATTGCTGTGGTTACCTTAAGTGTATGATAGGCCTCAATCCCTTCAGTGGTGGTACCACTGTTTCCTCGTACTCAGTGGGAGGACTGCAGGGATCGAGAGTTTTCAAAAGTCCATGAACACCTGAAAAAAATAGGAAGAGGACTTTTTTCTAAGTTCTTCTAAGTTAACTTGTCAGCTTGGATTCAAACAGTGTCCAGAGTGTGAATGGGCTTCTCCAGAAACTCATGACTGAATCTCATACATTGGCATTCCTGAACGCTTGTGACACTGAAAGGAGATCTAACAAATCTGCCACATCTAATATTTCTATCGAGCTCCTGATAGAAGCTTGGTGAAGAGAAATTGTCTTTGAATTAGAGATCTCTTTTTGTCTGGGTCTCCCAAGGATTTTACATTATTACAGTAGCCCACACTTGGCTTTTAAGAATTTATTAAAATTTCATTTTTTCCTCTCTTTTTATGGTTTCCACTTCTTCCTCCTATTTTCTGTGATAGTTGAGACATTTTGTATGTCTCCATCTCTCCTCAGAGGGGTTTGGTACTCCCAGGAATTTAATTCATCCAGTTGTCTTAACAACCTTAGCTCTCAGATAGGCTCAAAATATGTCATTTTGTAGATTATTCAGTTTTGTTTTTTTTTAGTGTATGACATTCACTGTGGCTTTCTTCATTTTAAGCAAAAATGCAACCTGACATATTATTGTTTAAAGTTCCTTTCAGTGTTAACATTTGAGTCCACATATAGAAGAAAAAACATTTAAATCAAAGTTTTGACAGTATTCTATGGCCTCACTGTATGACTAAAACCATGTTTTCTTCTCAAGTAATAATGACACAATTTTCTTAAAAATTAGCAGAGCTGAGCAAAGGACTAATTGGTTTTTATCTATTATTCTCATTTAATCATTAACCCAACCTCTTGAGGAAGTTGTGTCATGATCTCCATTTATATAAAAAATTGTGAAATACCTACAGATACACAGCTAGAATGTGGCAGAAAAGGGATCCAGGTTATCTGATTTCAGACCTCTATCCTTAATCACGAAGTAAGAACGAGTACCCTTTTAATAATCCAGTCTTTTCCTGTGGGAAAGTCACACATTTTTGCTTCTTTTTGTAAGTCATGACAGAGCCTAAAGTACAGATTTCTGAAATATGTAATCATACTAGGTCTTTTAACCAAGCCTCTATAAAACTGTGAACCTAGTCTCAATTTTCAGTTATGAAAACAATGCTTATCCATGTTTTTGTATTCATCTTTTTTTTTTTTTGTGGTATGCGGGCCTCTCACTGTTGTGGCCTCTCCCATTGTGGAGCACAGGCTCCGGACGCGCAGGCTCAGTGGCCATGGCTCACGGGCCCAGCCGCTCCGCGACATGTGGATCCTCCCAGACCGGGGCACGAACCCATGTCCCCTGCATCGGCAGGCAGACTCTCAACCACTGCGCCACCAGGGAAGCCCTGTATTCCTCTTTTTAATGGGACTCCTGCCACAAGTTTCAGGTTTGAGTCAGATGGCTGTATATTGAAAAACAAATAAAAAGAGAAATAAAATACACTTATTCTTCTGCTCCCTAGTCACAAGTATCCAATAAAAACAATAGCAGATTAGTTCTGATAATTGATAGACTATTTTGTCAGCTAGCATGTTAGCTTAAGAAAAATCTGACAAAAATTTTTGTGCAGCATTATAGAGTGTATTTTTTAGAAAGTAAGGGAAAAGAATTTCCAAACAAAGGTGGAATTTTAAAAATATGTTTCTAGAAATGAACTAATTTATGTCAGTTAAGTTCTAAGCAACTCATTGGTACTGGAGGTTGGCTGGAGATAGTGATAGTGGAAGAAGAATTTTGCTAAACCATAAAAAAAATATGTCAAATAGTTGAACTCTCTTTTTGACCTGTTCTTAAGACTTGTCAGCTTACTTTTTTCATTACATTTAGGAATTTAACAGAGAAGAGGCAGAATCAACCTCCAAAAATGCCAGAGGAAAATGGATGTGTCTTCATTCCTTTTGCAAATATTCTCCCTTGTTATGAGGAAGGAAAGCCATTCTGACAGAAAAGGTGAAGACTGTGCTCACTGAATCTCTTTTCTTTATTCAATCCCATCTCTCTTCCTCCGTCTATCTTGTCATTTTTCATAGTCATTCCTTTACCTTTTCTCATTAAGATTTTTACCTTTTTTAGATCTTTCCCATTCTTGTTAACAGTCTCTTTTCTTCATTCCCTTCACAAAATATACCATATTTCATTTTTACACAGTATGTGCTTTCTTTTTTCTTCACTGTGACACTAATTCCTTACTTCTAAATTGAGTAATAGGAAATTGAATCACTACCTATTTCCTTCTGGTATAAGTGAAATAGCCAAATATCAATAACTGGAGACAGGTCAACCAAAGGCCTTGTAGGAGAACATTGCTCAGTGAAACAGCTGATCTATGTGTGTATGTGTGTCTATCTGTGGTATAGATTTATGATTGTGTGTCTATATGTATATGGTGTTTGTGTGTGCATGTGTCTGTGCTATGAGTGTGTGACGGTAAAAATATCTAATGCATAAATTCATGTTAAGCCTTGCAAAAAATAATAACTGACTTAGTCTTGAGTATATTTTAAGCAGATTTACCTTAAATTTAAGCCACAGTAAAAAATGTAAAAAAAAAATAGACTTGCAAAATTAATTCTCTATTAAAGGAAATGGGAATAAATTACTTATTTTGTTTGCATATTATAGTTAATAATGTAATTTCACTAGCGAAACAAATTAATAACTCCATTTCTCCTGTTTATTTATTGTATATAGAAAAAGGGAATTTCCATTCACAAAAATACTTTGTTTGAGGTTCATTCTCTTCCATATTGAGGACATTGTGAGATCAATGAAGCTTCTACATATCCAATCCAATTAGCCATTAAAATAGTTATGACAAAAAAAAATCTGATGATAATAATGACCTTAGTGGATTGACTATGGTGAAGTTCCATTCATGGCATCTGAAAAGCAATTATAATCAGGACTGAAGTACATGCCTGGATACTAAATTCAATGAAGCATATGGACATGGGCATAGCTTCAGTGCATTCTCTTAAAAATAGGTTTTAAATGTCACTTCTGTAGTCTATTGATTTGTAAGCAACAATTTTTAAAAAGTGTCATTGTCTAGGCTAATGATGAAAAGGTAAAAATGCTCATTCCAATAAATATTGAAATAAAATTAATAAATGGCATTTTCTTTGGAAATTGAAAGTAGATATGAAACAACATATGTCACTCAGTATAAAATCCCTGGTTGGCATTTTTAGTCTTCCAGCCTTATTTAAAACACCTTTCATGCACCAGATGCTCTATCCAAAATATAGTTTCACAAACTTGTCTGTCTTAGGGAAAGCAAGCATGAGAGAAGTAAGATGAACAGGTAATAGTGTTCTCTAATATTTTTCTTGGCAGAAATTATGAAGAACCTAATTTAGTTGAACTAAGTAAGTCCTTTGGAAATTAAAGGAAGTCACAACCCTTATTTGATTCTAAACAAATATTTCTGTGTATAAACAAACCCTACCATAAAATTATAAATAGTTCTTTCTGGTAGAGAAGTATTGAAGGAACTCTTTCAGAATAATACAAATAATCTGAAGAATAACACATAACTCAAATATTTGGTACAGTGAGCTTTTTTTATCCTGTCACAATGACTTTTAGGCAAAGCTCAATATTAGAATATATCTTTCTGTTCTAAGGTATATGTCAATCTAGTAAGTAACCAGAGAAACCAAGATAATCATTTAGAATATAAATCATGCCCTGTTTTGTTTTACAACTTTTTTCTAGAGAACTTGGTATTAAATAAAATGCAAGAACACAATGTGGATATCAAGTTATACAGAAAGGTTTAAGAAAGTCATTTCTTATTCTTCAAAACCTAGATTAGAAACATAATACATTTATAGATTACATTTTCTAAAATAGTAAAGTGAGAAAAATATATAGGTTGTATCTGTAATTGCTGAGAAGTGATTTGAATGTGACAAATTCCATAATTTTAAAATCTCTACCTTGAAAGTATTTGGTAGGATTTTAATCTGTACTAGTTATGCAAATACAAATAAATGAGACAAAAGAATCTTAGAATGTAATTTTATTATATTTCTATAAAATACTCTCTAAACCTCTATCTGTTGACTGACAGCTCTGAAGACTGTCATAAAAGTGGTGGAGAAAAACTCTATTGATCAATGTGTGATCTAAGTAATTGTTCTGGCTCCATCCTCAAAATATCCATCATCTTCTCTTATTTTTCCTCCTATATAACTGTCTTGGTGAATGGCAGCAAAACTTCATTGAAATAGTTAACACTGAAGACATCATTGAGGGCAAAAAAGCTGGAAACAGAAATTAGGAGTTTTTTGAAATATTCAGCAAAAAGGAATAGTAATTCTGGAAATATTTTGAATGTAGAATCAGCATGGCTTGGTTAATGATTGAATGTGAGAAAATAAAATAAAATTGAATTAGTGGCTTCTCTCTTAGTTCAGTGGGATTGAGCATAATTTTAATAGAAATATGCATTTATTTTAAAACTGAACTAATTTTAAAAATGAAATAAACCACCCATAATATGTTCTGTGATGAAAACCACTAACAACATTTTTGTAAATATTTCTTGTTTTATTCCAACACATATATATGTGTGTTTATAATGAGTTGAAACTTATGTTACAGGTGGCACATTGCAGACAGTATTAGTCAGTTAATTAATATATAAGCTAGCTTTTACAACCATAATTTAAGTACACTATACAAATGATTTTTAGACATTTAAAAAAATGTTAATGGGATATGTAACATGTGACTCTTCATATGTTTTTAAATTTTCTTCTATAACATCACTTAAATAGCTATATATGAGTCAAATATTTGGATATATCATGAATTTTTAAACCCATTTGCTATATTTAGAAATGTGAATGGTTTGCAGCTTTTCTCTATTATAAACAGTGTTGAAGTATACATCCTAATAATACTTTAGGATACATTTTCAGAAATGGAATTGAAGGGTATGTTTTATAAAATTTGATAAATATTTTTAAAGTTTATAGACTTTCAAAGTAAGTAAAATTAGAAATAGAATTATAAATTTGCTTTTAGACAACACATCAGAAATCTGGCAGTGGCCATGTTATCTCTCTGGTGTTTACCTCTGATTATTAATTTATGTAGATAAGTTGTATTTAAAGTTGAAAGGAGTTATTAATAGTATAAGATTCCCATCCATTGTTATAATACATGAATCCTTCTTCAAATCTCCCCCACCTAGTATTCAACCAGTTTATATGTGAACATATTCATTGGTACAAAATGTACTACCTCTGGCATGCCATTTCAGGGTGGGAAATTCAGCACATTCTTCCTCAGGTATATGTTATCCTTTGTCTGGTCCTTGTCTACTGCTTTGGGGACCAGCCAAGCAAGTTTAATTTATCTTCTGCATGATAGATAAATGTATTTAATGAGTATTCAGTTTCCCCTGCTTTTCTTTTTTTTGTTTTGTTTTGTTTGGCTTTGCTCACCTACCTTCATATAACATGATTTTAAATCCTACCAGAGCTTAGTCACTTTTCATTTTAAATGTAGTACCTATAAATAAAAACAGTACTTTGTGTGTAAGTTTGCATTTCATTTATTGGTATAAACATCTAATTATTAAATCAAAGTAAGATTTACTTCACTAAATCAGTTCCCATTTAACATGACTTTTCAATCTATATATTTCTATTTGTATTCTGTGCTTATTGGACCTCTCTCTGTCTCTCTTACTCTCTCTTTTCTACTCTTTTTCATTGCAGTGTAGATTATAAAGTCAAGGAATAGTAATATAAGAGTAGGGAGCTTAGTACAGGATACCCTAGTTTTCTTTTAATGTTAAATTTTCTTGGCTATTTTATTAGATATGGTACCACATTTTCTGTACTATTTTCTGTAAACTGGAAAAGATGTTACATGTGCAAATTTTTTAAAGAAATATTATATTATACAATAGCCTGAGTAATCATATGATTTTTAATATAGCAACAAATAATATATGTAAAATGAAGGTTTTATCTGTAAATTCACCTGGACATTTTTCCTCCTGTGGAAAATCCCTGATCAACTATGTTTCATGCTACCTCATTTCCATTCTGAGATTTGAAACTTTCCCATTTCATTTATTCATTCAATAAATATTTTCCTCAGTAAACCAAGTTTGTGATGGGCAGTTTTCTAGGTACTGGGAATAAATCAGTAAACAAAATGACTCAATATTCCTATGCTCATGGAGCTTGCAACCTAGTAGGGAGAAACAGACAATAAACAAACCATTGAAATCTATAGTCTGTCATATGGTGGTAAAGATAAGGGAATAAATTGAGCAGGGAGGAGCATTAGAAAATGTGAAGGCTGGGATCCAATTGTCAATAAGGTGTGCAAACAAGACCTCACTGTCAAAGGGTCATTTGTGTAAAAACCTGAAGGAGAGGCAGAGCCCTCCAGAGACCTGGCTAAAAAAGCTTAGGAAAGAGGTAGTGCAGACTCCATGAGGTGGGTGCTTGCCTGGCAGGGAAGCCATATGATTTGGGAGAGAATGGTATGTGTGGTTAGAGAGGTGAAAGAAAGTTAGAGAACATTTCCCTGTAGGTGACTTCCTGTAGAGTCGTTGGCTTTTACTCTCAGTGAGATGGGAATCTACTGGGAGTTTGAGAAGCAAAATTTCCTTATTAGTCTTATCTTTTTTCAGTTTCATTGAGGTATAATTCACAAATAAAGTTGTAAGATATTTAAAGTATACAATGTGAAGATTTGATATATGTATACATTGTAAAAAGAATTTTCCCCATCAAGTTAATTAACACATCCATCACCTTTTTGTGATGTGTGTGTGTGTGGTGGGGGGAAGTCTTATATTCTTAAAAGGTCACCCCAGCTCTGTTCTGTTGGGAATAGGCTCTAGGAGAGTAAGAGAAGAGTAAAAGCTGACACTGTGACAAGGTTTGGTGTTATATTTTTGCAGCATTTCTATGCTTGGAATTTTATCTTGCCTAGCATTGCTTTATGTTGCTACTTATTTACGGCCACATAAAATCCTGTCCCACAATTACATCACATGGTGTTCTGTGGTTTTCTTCGAAATTACAACTGATAAAAGACATGGTCCCCTTGAGGAAAGCTAAACGACAAAGGTGAGTTACAAGGTAATCACAGAAGCTCCCTCTGTTTCACAAGCTTTAATTAAGTCCTACAGCTTCCTTCTGAAATGCACAAATACCATTAAACCTATTTTGCAGAGGGTGAAAATGAGGCAAGCTGAAAACTAACCAATTAAGAAAGTTCCAAGATCAGAATTATTTTTCTCTGTAAAAAAAGGGATCATACTTTTTCAGAGATGAAAAACTGTTTTTATCTCATCATTTATTTCTTACTATCTTCCTGATGTTCCGTTTTGGGCTAATAGACTTCTCCTCCAGGAGAGAATTAAGATGTAGTGTCATTTCAGGTACTGCATTAGGTTCTGAAGTTCATACATGGTACATGAACTGTTGGAGATTAATTGCTTACTGACACTGTCACTGCTCAGCACTCAGGACGTTTTAGCTTTGCTGGTTTCAGGTTTAATGAAACTTCACTGTCAAAGCATTTGAGCTACTGGAAAATTATCCATGCAGCTGAAGAGAAGGGTAAGGATGTGAAGAGACAAAGTTAGTAGCAAAACCCAGGGATTATAAGGTGTTTCATTACTGTGAGAGGCAGTCTAAATGATATAAAAGTTGCTTGGAAATCACTGAATATTATTTCAAGATTTTTGATTCATTTTATCTAAAATATTTTGAAATTGTCCTTTCTCTTGAGATCTGTGCTCTGTACATGGGAAACAGTAAGAAAGTAACATAAGGTCATAGTTAAGAGCACAGGCACAGAAGTCAGACATACTTTGTGTTTAAATGTAGCGTCTGCCATTCAATAGTTCTATTCCCTTGTAGACATAACTACACTTCTCTGTCTCATTTCTTTAGATATAAAATAGGAATAATAGTTATAACATCTACTTCTTTGGTTTTTGTAAGACATAAAATAGAAATTATAAATAAGTAGAACATAATAAGTGCTCAATGTTATATGATTGCCATTGTTATTATTATCACTATTATTATTATCTCTAAATAAGGCATGTTCCTGCCTCAAAGAGTTTACATTCTGTCCTGAATTTTAAAAGGAAAGACTTTCAAAGGTAGTGTGACATAAGCAAAATCATTGGTTCTGTAGAAGTTCAAAATAGGAAGGGATGAGTAACGGGGTATCATGATCAGAGAAGGATGTGGAAGACTTTAAATGTGAACTAAGTCTTGGAATGAATTGTGTTAGAACTGAGGTTGAAAAGATGCAGTTCAGGGAAAACGGCAACTTAGAAGGCAGAAAGAATGTGTATAAAGTTGGAAAAGCTTCCATAAGTTTTATAAGAGAGGGAGAAAATATGATCCTGTGTTAGGGTGTGGTTAGACTATGAAGAACACCAAAGGCCACATGGATGACTTTGAACATGATAGAAAAAATAAAGGAGGCATTGGAAGCTTTTGAGCAGGAAACCCACTTAGTGAAAGAAGTAGGATAATATGACATCAGATTGTTGGAGAGATGAGTAATTTCAATTTGAGTAAGCAGCTCTGAAGCTGATATAATAAAAATTTTGCCAGGTTTGAGGATCCAAAGCTACAATGAAGGCAGATGTACCAAAGATCAGAAATATTTCCCCAAACTTCTCTTCAGACATAATGACTGATCAGATATAGAGGGGAGAAACCAAAAAAAAAAAAAAAAAAAAATAAGGAATGAGTGGGAGTTGCTCTAAAAATTTGAACAAAGATACCCTGGAAACTGTTGGTAGAGACTGAGAAGATATGAGAAGTTACTGGAAGGAAGGGGAGGGGAAAATATGTTGGTGAGTCCAAATTTGGAAATACCAAGTTCACTATGTCATAGGAAATTCAAGTGGAAAATGTCATCCATTTGACTGGAATTCAGGGAAAGTGATATAGATATGAAATATAGCAAAGGTATATAGTTTCTAGCATTTATATCACCAAAATCTTTCAGCATGTTTCCAGATAGTTGTTCTTATTATATCATTCAAGAGAGTATGGAAACCCCATTAAGTATAAAACCTAGTGAAATATTTTTGCATTGTCACATTAAGTAAATAATTTTTAAATAATAAATATTTTAAAACTTCTCTACTTTAGACCCACTTTCTTCTTTCTCTAACTGATGTCTATGTATAAACTAGTTCAGTAGAGTAAATTCCTTCATAGCAAAATTTTTGTGCTCAGACATGACTTCTGGAATTTTTAGCCTTTTATATCTAATTTAAATATCCAGATTAAGATGTCTCATTGACACCTCAAACTCAGCATTTCTTAAAGTTTACTCATCTCTGTTCTCTTGTTCCTAGCTCCATATTCTTTATAATCATGAATGATGACATCAAATGAGAAATCTGAGTCTTTCCTAGTTCTTCCCCCTTTCTCTCCCCTCACATTCAATTCATCACCTAGTCCAACTGAAATTATTAATCACACATATATGCTTGTCTTTTCTGCTTCTTCTTTATATTTGTTAACTGGTCTAATTCCTATTAATCCTCCTTCTAATTCATTTTTCACTTTGAAATCCAGGTTGATCTTTATAAATAACAAAAGTGAATCATGTAATACCCTTCCTGAAAACTCTTCAGTAATTCCCTCTGCACTATCAGGTTGTAATTTCTGGTTACCTTACCTATATTTGTCTCCAGAAGTAAAATCACAACCACTAGGCCATTCCTATCTGTCTTATTTCTAATATTTTCCCAAAACTAAACTTAGGACATAACACATATTAAATACTCAGTAAATATGTATTAAATAAGTGATTAAAGAAATAATAAATGCAAAATTATTCAAATTAAAATGAGTAAAAGAAATAAACTGTATGTTGAAATCAGCTTAATTGGAAGAAGAGGATGAGACAACCTCTAAAGTCCCAATATATTCTAATTGAACCAATGATATTTGTAATAAATGAAGGAAAAGTGTAAAACAATCATCTTAATTTAAAAAAATATATATATATATATAAAGTTTACTGCTTATTAAAACCATTTTTTCTTTCATTTTTAAAAAGTCTAAATAGAAAAATTCTATTAAGTGGTTTGGACTGAAAAATTAAAATGATATTAATCCATTTGGACAACTGACAGGGACAACTGCAGTTTTACTCTGATTATTTCATTATGTTCATTGGTCGGTATCTCCAAGGAGGGCTGAAATAAATACTTTTTTTCTGAAAATGAGTTCTTCCCTGTGGGGCTTCAGATGGAACGTGTGGGAACATGGAACAGATATAGTGCTTTACATTATATGGATACAGCCAGTTATGTTTTTCAAGTTCTTGAACTTACTCTTTACAGTTTCCCTTAAAATGGTTATATCTGGTCAGGGAAGGTAATGTCGATAATCAAATTTATTAGATGTCTATATAATTAAAGTTAATAGTCCTTCAGTGAAGTCTTGAGGGCCCTTCAAAGAAGGAAGGGCATGAGATTTTAAGGCTTAGACTTCATAAAATTTCTTTTGGTTACCCAGATAAATTTTGTGCTTTTTTGTTTGTTTGTTTCAGGGTAAATTTGAACATATTTCCAGTAAGTAGGAATGTTACTATAAATACATCTATAAGTACCTTTTTACTGTTATGATATACACCTTATGAAAATCTTTAAAATTCTCAAATTGTATCTAAAGCATATAGAAAATATGGAAGATTTTTAATATTTAAATTAATAATTCATTAAGAATGTTAAATTGAATATTGAGTAATATCATGAATTCAAATACCTAAAATTTAAAATTACAGTTTAGGACATGCCCTGAAGTATTCAAAATTTTACTAATGTGTATTTTAATCCCATTCTGTAAAGTTAAGAATGAATGAATTCTATTTATGCTGTTAAAAATAGATGGGATTTCTCATTCAAGAGTGGTCTCTCGGGGCCTCCCTGGTGGCGCAAGTGGTTGAGAGTCCGCCTGCCGATGCAGGGGATACGGGTTCGTGCCCCGGTCTGGGAGGATCCCATATGCCGCGGAGCGGCTGGGCCCGTGAGCCATGGCCGCTGAGCCTGCGCGTCCGGAGCCTGCGCGTCCGGAGCTTGTGCTCCGCAACGGGGGAGGCCACAACAGTGAGAGGCCCGCATACCGCAAAAAAAAAAAAAAAAAAAAAAGAGTGGTCTCTCACTTCAGAAATTCACTTGTGAAATTTCAAACCCCATCCTGTGAGGTTTCCAGGAAACATTAACTTAAGGCTTTTCAGCACCACCTCATACTCCTATCTTCCTAAGGAATGTGGCCAGATTCTGGGAGATGCATATAGTAACAATTAATTATTTGAAGGTGTCTCTGTTCTTAGACTGTCAGGATATGTCAGTATAAGGTAGACCTGCCTTGCTCCTAGGCCATGCTTTAGCCAGTGAATGATACTTATAGTACTTCATCACACTTTGGAGACCGTAGACATTTCTGCTTCATTACTACACCTGCGATATGGGAAATTCTATGATGCTGTCTATGGTAATACCTGTCTAAATGTGTTGCCTTTGACTATCACAAAATTCTGCATGAGGCAAGGATTACAGTTAATCCTGTACCATCTCTCACACAGCACTCTTACCCCTTCTACTACTTCTCCCCCTTGACGATAAGATCTTTATTGGTAATGGGATTTGAGGTAGAGTGGCAAGCCCTGTCTCCTCTTGCTTCTTTCAAAAAAAATTTTTTTTCTAGAAATTGAATCCTCTTATTTCCAGTAAGAGCTTATGAAAACAAAAGTCACAGAAATCAAACTTCTCTTTGATCTTTGCTATACAATATGCCTTCTTCTTGGTAAGAACCAGAGAATACAGTCCTAATTATCTGCCTGTATTGGTAAAAGGGGCACCCTAGGCAGGGGACTGTAGGTCACGAATGTCGCATATTGAGAGTAAGAGGGAACAGAATGAACTGATATTCAGAAAAGTTTTGTCAAAATAAAACCAGGCTTACATATATATATTTTTTTAGATCGAAAATATATTTTCTGTTTCAACACAATCCCCCAAACCCCTATTTTCATAAACATAGTTCTTCATCTGCTTACTTTACGTGTTTGTCCTCATACTCTTTTCGGCATTTGGGTTTAAAATATTATGCTGTGATGTAACTGTCATTAGAGAAAATAATATGTAAGGAATCCAATATGTATAAGAATTATTATGATAATATTTGGCTTTATCTACATAGAAGCAGAATCTCTAAATCAATGATTCTAATCCATGGAGTTTTATCCCATCATAGCATATGAGAATCTCCAGAATTCATGTTCAGAAAGACACGCAGTAATAAAACGTTGTTGAGTTTAATGGGAATGCCTCTACCACCACAATATCACCTTTTGTTTCCTTAAACTTCTCTTTTGAAAATTTCATAGGCTCAAAAAGTAACAGACATGTTCTCTACCTCCCTCCCTCCTACCTCTTTAGATGACATGAGATAATGTATGGTTTTAATAGACAGAAGGTTACTGAACAACAACTGTATGCTAAAATGATTCTATAAGATTGGAATAGCAGAAACAAGTGGTCTTATTGTGGGGGAAAGAGTGGTAATAACAAAAATTTCAAACCTAGATGTAAAAATATCCTGTTTATTCTTTCTAATTTTTCTTTCAAATGACCTTCTGAAATTAAAGGGGAAAAAAAACACCTATGATATCTTACACATTAGCAATAGAAACAATTCAGCTTCTGACTGAAATCCAAATTAATAAACTCTTCTTAAGCCAGCTTCCCTGCACAAACATTTATATTAAATATTACAAATTAAGGTTCATGAGGACAGGGATTTTTTATTTATTTGTCTGTTGATATGGGGTGCCAAAAATAGTGTCTGGCACATACTATGCATTCAATAAATATTTGTCGAATAAATATGTATACATATATGTATTTTATTGTGGACATATGGAATACTGTGACATTGTAGGTAGGGATGCAGAGGTATAAAAAACTCACACACAGAACTTTGCGTGTGTATGCACAGGTGTGCGTGTGTGTCTATGATGGATCACAAAGTTTTTATGTTTTCTTGGTTATTATTTTAACATGTTTATTGGAGCATAATTGCTTTACATTGTTGTGTCAGTTTCTGCTGCATAACAAAGTGAATCAGCTATATGTATACTTATAACCCCATATCCCCTCCCTCTTGCATCTCCCTCCCACCCTCCCTATCCCACCCCTCTAGGTGGTCACAAAGCACTGAGCTGATCTCCCTGTGCTATGCAGCTGCTTCCCACTATCTATCTATTTTATATTTGGTAGTCTATATATGTCCACGCCACTCTCTTACTTTGTCCCAACTTACCCTTCCCTGTCACAGTGTCCTCAAGTCCATTTGCTATGTCTCTGTCTTTATTCCTGTCCTGCCTGTAGGTTCTTCAGAACCATTTTCTCCCTTTATTTTAGATTCCATATATATGTGTTAGCATATGGTATTTGTTTTTCTCTTTCTGACTTAACTTCACTCTATATGAGTCTCTATGTCCATTCACCTCACTACAAATAACTCAATTTCGTTTCCTTTTATGGCTGAGTAATATTCCACTATATATATGTGCCATATCTTCTTTATCCATTCATCTGTCAGTGGACACTTAGGTTGCTTCCATGTCCTGGCTATTGTAAATAGTGCTGCAATGAACATTGTTGTACATGACTCTTCTTGAATTATGGTTTTCTCATGGTATATGCCCAGGACTGGGATTGCTGCATCATATGGTACTTCTATTTTAGTTTTTTAAGGAACCTCCATACTGTTCTCCATAGTGGCTGTATCAATTTACATTCCCACCAGCAGTGCAAGAGTGTTCCCTTTTCTCCACACCCTCTCCAGCATTTATTCTTTGTAGATTTTTTGATGATGGCCATTCTGACTAGTCTGAGATGATACCTCATTGTAGTTTTGATTTGCATTTCTCTAATGATTAGTGATGTTTGTTGGCAATCTGTATATCTTCTCTGGAGAAATGTCTATTTAAGTCTTCCACCCATTTTTGGATTGAGTTGTTTGTTTTTTTGATATTGAGCTACATGAGCTGCCTGTATATTTTGGAGATTAATCCTTTGTCAGTTGCTTCATTTGCAACTGTTTTCTCCCATTCTGAGGGTTGCCTTTTTGCATTGTTTATGGTTTCCTTTGCTGTGCAAAAGCCTTTAAGTTTCATTAGGTCCCATTTGTTTATTTTTGTTTTTATTTCCATTTCTCTAGGAGATGGGTCAAAAAGGATTTGCCGTGACTTATGCCATGGAGTGTTCTGCCTATGTTTTCCTCTAAGTGTTTTATAGTGTCTGGCCTTACATTTAGGTCTTAAATCCATTTTGAGTTTATTTATGCATATGGTTTTAGGAAGTGTTCTAGTTTCATTCTTTTATATGTAGCTGTCCAGTTTTCCCACACCACTTATTGAAGAGGCTGTCTTTTCTCCATTGTATATTCTTGCCTCCTTTATCAAAGACAAGGTGACCATATGTGCGTTGGTTTATCTCTGGGCTTTCTATCCTGTTCCATTGATCTATATTTCTGTTTTTGTGCCAGTCCCATACTCTCTTGATTACTGTAGCTTTGTAATACAGTCTGAAGTCAGGGAGCCTGCTTCCTCCAGTTCTGTTTTCTTTCTCAAGATTGCTTTGGGCATTCAGGGTCTTTTGTGTTTCCATACAAATTATTAAATTTTTTGTTCTAGTTCTGTGAAAAGTGCCATTGGTAGCTTGATAGGGATTGCCCTGAATCTATCGTTTGCTTTGGGTAGTACAGTCAATTTCACATGTTGATTCTTCCAATCCAAGAACATGATATATCTCTCCATCTGTTTGTATCATCTTTACTTTCTTTCATCAGTGTCATAGTTTTCTGAATACAGGTCTTTAGTCTCCTTAGGTAGTCTCCTTAGGTTTC
This sequence comes from Mesoplodon densirostris, assembly GCF_025265405.1. NCBI lineage: Eukaryota > Metazoa > Chordata > Mammalia > Artiodactyla > Ziphiidae > Mesoplodon > Mesoplodon densirostris. The sequence continues at coordinate 52,209,864 of NC_082665.1, forward strand.
TTCCTATGTATTTTATTCATTTTGTTGAATTAGTAAATGGGAGTGTTTCTTAATTTCTCTTTCAGATATTTCATCATTTGTGTATAAGAATGCAAGAGATTTCTGTGCATTAATTTTGTATCCTGCTACTTTACCCAATTCATTGAATAGCTCTAGTAGTTTTCTGGTAGCATCTTTTGGATTTTCTATGTATAGTATCATGTCATCTGCAAAGAGTGACAATTTTACTTCTTTTCCAATTTGGATTCCTTTTATTTCTTTTTCTTCTCTAATTGCTGTGGCTAAAACTTCCAAAACTATGTTGAATAATAGTTGTGAGAGTGGGCAATCTTTTCTTTTCCTGATCATCGTGGAAATGTTTTCAGTTTTTCACCATTGAGCTCAATGTTGTCTGTGGTTTTTGCATATGTGGCCTTTCTTATGTTGAGGTACGTTCCCTCTGTGCCTACTTTCTGGAGGGTTTTTTTCGTAAATGGGTGTTGAATTTTGTCAAAAGCTTTTTCTGCATCTATTGAGGTGATCATATGGTTTTTCTCCTTCAATTTGTTAACATGGTGTATCACATAAATTGATTTGCCTATACTGAAGAATCCATGCATTCCTGGGAGAAGCCCCACTTGATCATGGTGTATGACCCTTTTAATGTGCTGTTGGATTCTGTTTGCTTGTATTTTGTTGAGGGTTTTTGCATCTGTGTTCATCAGTGATATTGGCCTATAGTTTATTTTGTGTGTGATATCTTTGTCTGGTTTTGGTATCAGGGTGATTCTGGCATTGTAGAATGAGTTTGGGTGTGTCACTCCATCTGCTATATTTTGGAAGAGTTTGAGAAGGATAGGCGTTAGCTCTTCTTTAAATGTTTGATAGAATTCACCTGTGAAGCCATCTGGTCCTGAGCTTTTGTTTGTTGGAAGATGTTTAACACAGTTTCAATCTCAGTGCTTGTGACTGGTCTGTTTCTATTTTCTATTTCTTCCTGATGCAGTCTCAGAAGGTTGTGCTTTTCTAATAATTTGTCCATTTCTTCCTGGTGGTCCATTTTATTGGCATATGGTTACTTGTAGTAATCTCTCATGATCCTTTGTAATTCTGCAGTGTCAGTTGTTCCTTCTCCTTTTTCATTTCTAATTCTGCTGATTTGAATCTTTTCACTTTTTTTCTTGATGAGTCTGGCTAATGGTTTATCAATTTTGTTTATCTTCTCAGAGAACCAGCTTTTAGTTTTATTGATATTTGCTATCATTTCCTTCATTTCTTTTTCATTTATTTATGATCTGATCTTTATGATTTCTTATCTTTTCCTAAGTTTGTTTTTTTTTGTGTGTGTGTTTTATTCTTTCTCTAATTGCTTTAGGTGTAAGGATAGGTTGTTTAGTTGAGCTGTTTCTTGTTTTTGAGATAGGATTGTATTGCTATAAACTTCCCTCTTAGAACTGCTTTTCCTGCATCCCATAAGTTTTGGGTCATCATATTTTCATTGTCATTTGTTTCTAGGTATTTTTTGATTTCCTCTTTGATTTCTTCAGTGATATCTTGTTTATTTGGTAGTGTGATGTTTAACCTCCATGTGTTTGTATTTTTTACAGATTTTTTTTCTGTTAATTGATATTGAGTCTCATAGCCTTGTGCTCAGAAAAGTTACTTGATATGATTTCAATTTTCTTAAATTTACCGAGGCTTCATCTGTGACCCAAGACATGATCTGTCCTGGAGAATGTTCCATGAGAACTTGAGAAGAAAGTGTATTCTGTTGTTTTTGGATGGAATTCCTATAAATATGAATAAGTCCATCTTGTTTAATGTGTCATTTAAAGTTTGTGTTTCCTTATTTATTTTCATTTTGGATGATCTGTCCATTGGTGAAAGTGGGGTGTTAAAGTCGCCTATTATAATTGTGTTACCATCAGTTCCCCGCCCCCCTTTATTTTTTTTAGTGGTATGCGGGTCTCTCACTGCTGTGGCCTCTCCCGCTGCGGAGCAAAGGCTCTGGACGTGCAGGCCCAGTGGCCATGGCCCACGGGCCAAGCCGCTTCACGGCATGTGGGATCCTCCTGGACTGGGGCACGAACCCATGTCCCCTGCATCAGCAGGCGGACTCTCAACCACTGCACCGCCAGGGAAGCCCCGTTTCCCCTTTTATGGCTGTTAGCATTTGCCTTATGTATTGAGGTGCTCCTATTTTGGTTGTATAAGTAACTACAATTGTTATATCTTCCTCTTGGATTGATCCCTTGATCACTATGTAGTGTCCTTCTTTGTCTCTTATAACAGTTTTTATTTTAAAGTCTATATTGTCTGATATGAGAATTGCTACTCCAGCTTTCTTTTGATTTCCATTTGCATGGAATATCTTTTTCCATCCCCTCACTTTCAGTCTGTATGTGTCCCTAGGTCTGAAGTGGGTGTCCTGTAGACAGCATATATATGGGTCTTGTTTTCATATCCATTCAGCCAGTCTCTGTCTTTTGGTTGGAGCATTTAAGCCATTTAAATTTAAAGTAATTATTGATATGTATGTTCCTATTACCATTTTCTTAATTGCTTTGGGTTTTTTATTGTAGGTCTTTTCCTTCTCTTGTGTTTCCTGACTAGAGAAGTTTCTTTAGCATTTATTGTAAAGCTGGTTTGGTGTTGCTGAATTCTCTTAGCTTTTGCTTGTCTGTAAAACTTAATTTCTGTTGAATCTGAATGAGATCCTTGCTGGGTTGTGTAATCTTAGTTGCAGCTTTTTCCCTGTCATCACTTTAAATATGTTGTTCCACTCCTTTCTAGCTTGCAGATTTTCTGCTGAAAGATCAGCTGTTAACCTTATGGAGATTCCCTTGTATGTTATTTGTTGCTATTCCCTTGGTGCTTTTAATATTTTTTCTTTGTATTTAATTTTTGATAGTTTGATTAATATGTGTCTTCATGTGTTTCTCCTTGGATTTATCCTGTATGGGACTCTCTGTGCTTCCTGGAGTTGATTGACTATTTCCTTTCCCATATTAGGGAAGTTTTCAACTATAATCTCTTGAAATATTTTCTCAGTCCCTTTCTATTTCTCTTCTTCTTCTCAGACCCCTATAATTCGAATATTGGTGCATTTATTTATTTTTATTTTTTATTTTTGCTGTACGCAGGCCTCTCACTGTTGTGGCCTCTCCCGTTGTGGAGCACAGGCTCCAGATGCACAGGCTCAGTGGCCATGGCTCACGGGTCCAGCCGCTCTGCAGCATGTGGGATCTTCCTGGACTGGGGCATGAACCCGTGTCCCCTGCTTCAGCAGGTGGACTCTCAACAACTGTGCCACCAGGGAAGCCCTCTTGGTGCATTTAATGTTGTCCCAGAGGTTTCTGAGACTGTCCTCAATTCTTTTCATTCTTCTTTCTTTATTCTGCTCTGCAGTAGTTTTTTCCACTATTTTATCTTCTAGGTCACTCCTCCATTCGTCTCCACAGTTATTCTGCTATTGAGTCCTTCTAGAGATTTTAAAATTTCATTTATTGTGTTGTTCATCTTTGTTTCTTTGCTCTTTAGTTCTTCTAGGTCCTTGTTAATCATTTCTGTATTTTCTCCATTCTATTTTCAAGGTTTTGTTGATCTTTACTATCATTGCTCTGAATTGTTTTCCAGGTAAATTGCCTATTTCCTCTTCATTTGTTTGGTCTGGTGGATTTTTACCTTGCTCCTTCACCTGCTGTGTATTTTTCTGTCTTCTCATTTTGCTTTACTGAGTACACTTGGGGGTTCTCCTTTTTGCAGGCTGCATGTTCGTAGTTCCTATTGTTTTTGGTGTCTGTCCCCAGTGGGTAAGGTTGCTTCAGTGTGTTGTGTAGGCTTCCTGATGGATGGGACTGGTACCTATGTTCTGGTGGATGAGGCTGGATCTTGTCTTTCTGGTTGGTAGGACCGCATCCAGTGGTGTGTTTTGGAGTGTCTGTGACCTTATTATGATTTTAGGGAGCTTCTGTGCTAATGGGTGGGGTTGTGTTCCTTTCTTGCTGGTTGTTTGACATGGGGTGTCCAGCACTGTAGCTTGCTGGTCGTTGAGTGGAGCTGGGTCTTCACATTGAGATGGAGATCTCTGAGAGATCTTTTGCCATTTGATATTACTTGGGGCCGTGAAGTCTCTGCTGGACTAATGTTGTGAACTTGGCCATTCTACCTAAGAAGCTCAGGCCTGACACCCAGCCAGAGCACTACAGCCCCGTCAGCCACACAGCTCAGAAGAAAAGTGAGAAAAAAAAGAAAGAAAAATGAAGTTATTAAAATAAAATATATATATATATATATATATATATATATATATATATTTAAAGTAATAAAAAAAGAAAGAAACAAAGAAGAGGGCAACCAAACCAGTAAAGAAATTTGCCAATGATAACAAACACTAAAAACTATACTTAAAAAGAAAGGACAGATAGAACCCTAGGATAAATGGGAAAAGCAAAGCTATACAGACAAAATCACACAAAGAAACATACACATACACACTCACAAAAAGAGAAAAAGGAAATATATATATGTGTATTAAAATAAAGGGAAGAGAGGAACCAAATCAATAAACAAATTTACCAATTATAATAAACTCTAAATACTAAACTAAAATAAACATAAAACCAGAAACGAATTAGATACAGAGAGCAAACCTCAAGTCTCCTGTTGCTCCCAAAGTCCACTGCCTCAATTTTGGAATGATTCATTGTCTATTCAGGTATGCCACAAATGCAGGGTGCAACAAGTTGATTGTGGAGATTTAATCCACTGCTCCTGATGCTGGACAGAGAAATTTCCCTTTCTCTTCTTTGTTCGCACAGCTCCTGGGTTTCAGCTTTGAATTTGGCTCCACCTCTGTCTGTACGTCGCCTGAGGACATCTCTTCCCCCCCACCCCGCAGACAGGACGGGGTTATAGTAGCAGCTGATTATGGGGCTCTGGCTCACTCAGGCCGGGGGGAGGGAGAGGTACGGAATGCATGGTGAGCCTGTGGCGGCAGAGGCCAGCATGACATTGCACCAGCCTGAGGCGCACCATGTGTTCTCCCAAGGAAGTTGTCCCTGGATCACGGGACCCTGGCAATGCCGGGCTGCAGAGGCTCCTGGGAGGTGAGTTGTGGTTAGTGACCTGTGCTTGCACACAGGCTTCTTGGTGGCTGCAGCAACAGCCTTAGCACTTCATGCCTGTCTCTGGTGTCCACACTGATAGCTGCGGCTTGCACCCGTCTCTGGAGCTTGTTTAAGCAGTACTCTGAATCCCTTCTCCTCCTGCTCCCTGAAACAATGGTCTCTTGACTCTGAGGCAGTTCCAGACGTTTTCTCGGACTCCCTCCCAGCTATCTGTGCCACACTAGCCCCCTTCAGGTTGTGTTCATGCAGCCAACCCCAGTCCTCTCCCTGGGATCTGACCTCCGATGCCCAAGCCTCAACTCCCATCCCCCATCCCATGCCCTGGCAGGTGAGCAGACAAACTTCTCAGGCTGGTGAGTGCTGGTTGGCACCGATCCTCTGTGCGAGAATCTCTCTGCTCTTCCCTCTACACCACTGTTGCTGTACTCTCCTCAGTGGCTCCAAAGCTTCCCCCCTGCCCAACCCCCATCTCCACCAGTCAAGGGGCTTCCTAGTGTTTGGAAACTTCTCCTCCTTCACAGCTCCATCCCAGAGGTGCAAGTCCCATCCTTATTCTTTTGTCTCTGTTTTTTTCTTTTTTCTTTTGCCCTACCCAGGGACCTGGGGAGTTTCTTGCCTTTTGGGAAGTCTGAGGTCTTCTGCCAGCATTCAGTATGTGTGCTGTAGTAGCTGTTCCACATGTAGATGTATTTTTGATGTATTTGTGGGGAGGAAAGTGATCTCCATGTCTTACTCCTCTGCCATCTTGAAGGTCCTCCAGTTTCTATGTTTTATTTATGTAAGTAAATTATGAAAGCATTTTTCTTCTATAAATGTTGAAACATTATACTGTATATATATTCAACTCTCATTCCTTATGAATAGTAGCCAGTGATATCACTTTAGTGTCACTACCCTTAGCCTTTCTCTATGCATTTAGAAATTTTGCTATATTCAAATATATCATATATTGTAGATAACTTTCCATACATACACTTTTATAGGTGTTTGGGAGGCATTTTTATTACATTAAATATAGCATAACAGTGTTATTGACCTGCAACTTCCTTTTGCTCCCAACAATATGTCCTAGCAATACATCAATGATGGTATGTATATCTACTTTATTTTAAAAATCCACATGGCATATATATGTCACTGTTTGTGTAGTTCTTCTCTAATACAGATGCACTTTGACATCATATCTTATGTTATGTCGTTGCAAATAATTAGATTAGTTTTTAAAATTTTACACAGCATATACTTAAATTTACCTAAGAAAAGTCCTGAAAATTATTATTCTTAGGATCTATGCATTTCCATGTTTTTACAAATTTTCCTCCAAAGAGGCTGCACCACTTTACTTTCTTACTGTATAAAAGTAATATATTCCCCACGCTTACTAATCATTATTTTTAATCAAAATTTAAACTTGTGCAACTTAATAAGTTGTCTCATTTGAATTCCTTAATTTCCATTAACATTAAACATTTGTGTAAATTATTTAGAACACATATAAACTATTTTTAAGTGATCTGTTAATAATATATCTTTTTTTTTTTTTTTTTTTTTTTTTTTTTTGCATTACGTGGGCTTCTCACTGCTGTGGCCTCTCCCGTTGCGGAGCACAGGCTCTGGACATGCAGGCCCAGCAGCCATGGCTCACGGGCCCAGCCGCTCCGCGGCATGTGGGATCTTCCCAGACCGGGGCACGAACCCGTGTCCCCTGCATCGGCAGGCGGACTCTCAACAATAATATATCTTTAATATCCTGTTTTATTTTTCTTGTGGATTTGTAGTTTTATGCACATTAAGATATTCTTCTTGTACCATTATATATCTGTTACATCTGTTAAAAGCATTTTCACCTCATGTTTCTTTTTCTTTTAAGCTTATTTATGGTGGCTTTAGAAGTAATAACTTAAAGTTCATAAAAATTTTGTTCATGTCTTTTTATAATCTTTTTGAATATGAACTATCTTATTCCAAAATCAAACATATAGTCTCTCTATATTATCATGTTAATATATGTAACATATGTATATAATATATAATATACATGTATACATACATAATTGAGAATTAAATCTAAGAGAAAGATTTTTATTGTTTGTTATTTTATTATTTTGCCCTATTTTATGTATCTGATTTGTTAATACTGTATTCATCGTTTTTTGCATTTATGTTTGTAAGTGAAAATGGCTCTGTTTTTATTTTCTCAAGCTTTCCTTATTTAATTTGAGTACTGAGAAAACACTAGCCTTGTAAAATGAATTGAGTCACCTCCATTAATTCTCATAGCAAATTGTATATGAAATGAATGAAATTTATCTGCCCCTGGTGGTTTGGTGAAATTTAACTTTAAAACTACTCCTCTGTATCTTATTTAACTTATAAGTGTTTGGCTGGGGAAAGGACAATTTTTAAGTATTGGTTCATTTTCTATAAAACTTTTTTTCTATTAAATTTTTTTTCTGGTAATTTAAAGATTTATAAAGTTTTCTGAGTTTTTATATTTGTTCTTATAACTTGATCATAGACATCAATTGTGATTTTTAAATTGATAGGGTATCTACAATTATATTCCTTTTTTAAAACCATTTTTTAAAGTCATAAAATCATAATTCTTCACAGTCTACTTTGTTGTGAACAAAAAACAATGTTTTGAAAAGTTTACATTATAAAACTTTTAAAATAACCGTCCCTTGGTTTTGTTTATTATAACTCATGTTGTTCTTTATTTCTGCTAAATAATTTTCAATAAAATATGTGAATAATAATTATGCAATATAATTAATATTGAATATAAGTATGTTGTTATCATCTTGTCATTTGGTCTGATTTTGCGTGCTATAGTAGGAAGTATATTGCTAGCTGAATACTTCTAAATTAAAAATTTATCCCAGTTTATTGCAATTTTTTCTATCTTTCTTTCTCATTAAATTTGAGATCTTTGAAGGCAGGAAATAAATAAATGCCTAGTGCTTAACACTGTACCTGAACATATTAAATTCTCAATATGTTTCTTGAATAAGCTGAACGAATAACTTTAATAAAGAAATTGTGTAATTTTTACTCAAAAAAATCCTTTCTTTGAAGTTTTCAACAAGTTGGCTTGTATCTCCATCTTATGTTATAGGGTGGTAGTCCAAAGCTTTCCACCAAATGCCTATAAATTACCAATAGCTTATATTAGCAGGGTCAATTCTAGCTCTGGAGTCTCTGACTGATTAAATGTTACTATTCATGTTTCAGTTATGCTATTGTCTCTGGCATAAAGCCAATAAAACCAAGTTATACAGCTCCTTTTTTGATTTGCTATCCCCCCCCAACTAGTCACACAATTCATTTATGTTTGTTGCAGATTTTACTGGAAATTTAGAAGTAATGAGAGGGTTTACATGCAACAACATCAACAGTTTTAAATAAACAAACAAAAACAGTAAAACCCAACCCATATGACATCTACAATGCATCAGCATAAGTGATTCATGTGTTTTAGCTCATTTGATTCTCATAACAAACCCAGGAGGTAGATTTTATAATGATTTCTTTTTTTTTTTTTTTTTTTCACTTGAAGAAACTGAAGCACACAAAGTTAAAGAAGCGGTCACAAAGCTAACAGTTGTGGTCCTGGGATATAAAGTATGCTTTTCATAAAAGCCCTTTGAATACACCCTTTGATTTTACCAACACATAGACGTTTTCACTGGTTGACTTCTCCCAAACTGGCAGCCTCCTGCTATGTTTTGTTATCTATTCTCTCTTATTTTCCAACCACCTGTCTACTCTCTTCTCTCATCCTTGTGCATTTCTGTCAATTACTTGGAGAACTTAGGTATCTCTTTTTTTTTATTAGTCTCTGCTTTACAACAAAGTGAATCAGTCATACATATACATCTGTTCCCACATCCCCTTTAGGTATCTCTTTTTGTTCTGTTTCCTTCCATACATCAGAGATTAAGTCCACACTCAACAGTACTTGTAAATTTATTTCCTGTACAAAATGGCTCCCTGCCTATGAGGAATCAAGGATTATCTCTTAAAATAACAATATTTTTTTCTTTCACCTACAATATGTGGATGTAACTTACATTGCTTTATTCAGGATCTGGTTAAATATATTGCTTTACATTAGCACAATATAGCTTCCTGAAAAACATTTTTTTTCTTTAACTTCCTGGGAACTTGGGAGACATGGTTGGTCACACAACAAGTCTGATCTTTCGTTTCTTAGATGTTCAATACACAGACAAAGCATTGAAATTAGTTAAAGAAATATCCAAGTCCATTCGTACTGACATTGCCCTAATGAATATAAGGATTCTCTGCATTTCAGCTGAATACCCTTACAGTTTTTATCCACAGATTCTAAGGCATATATAGAATTAACAATTTCCAATAAAATGAAGCAAGAAAAATATTTCTAAGTGGGAATAAAGAAATATGAGTTATGATACTAACACAAATCTGTAGTTTATTGACCTGTGTGGAAGAAGTTTTGGGTTTTATCTCTGCAAATGGATATATAGTTAGGTTTTATGAAGGATTCTAATGAGATTCTACCCTGAGGCAAATAAAAAGGAAATCAAGGTTTTATAACAGGATATTTTGGAGTAAATAGCCCTAAACCATATGTGGTTGTTTCCAGATGCTAAGTAAAATGTACCTTTGTTTGGTCAGGAATTGAAAAATCATGTGAAAAAAATCAAGACAGTTGATCAGAACCAAACTAGAATACAAAACTGAGCAAAGTCTGACTTTGTACTTAATATTTCACACTCATTTTTGATGTGCTTTCCACATAAATGTTGGTATTATCCTCAAAATGACTGTATGAGAGTATGACTAACTAGGCACTGTCTTTACCTGAGTGGTACCACTCCCAATTCTCCCAGAAAATGCACGTTAATAGCTTAGTGGGTATCCTCCCTTGGTTTGCCCCAGGTTCATCACACACACACACACACACACACACACACACACACACACACACACACATATATATGAATGATATAGATCTATGATACAGATGGTATAACTATATGGGATTTTGTCACAATTTGCTCTTTTCAAAGTGGAGTTATTCTGTGCACAGTTTTCTGCATTTTCTTTTCTTTTACAATTTATGTTTTTATCGGAGTATAACTGACATATCACACTGTATTAGTTTCAGGTGTACAAAATAATGATTTGATATTTATGTGTATTGCAAACTTATCTCCACAATAATCCTTTACCATACATAGTTACAAATTTTTTTTTATACTGAGGACATCTAAAATCTACTTTCTTAGCAACTTTCAAATATGCAATGCAATATTATTAGTTATAGTCACCATGCTATATATCATATCCCCCATGACTTAATTATAACTGGAAGTTTGTAGTTTTTGACCCCCTTCACCCATTTTTCCCACCCACCACCTCCTGCCTCTGGCAACACCAATCTTTCCTTTGTATATATGAGCTTGTTTTGTTGTTGTTGTGGTTTTTTAATGCCACATATGAGTTGTATGGCATTTGTCTCTCTCTCTCTGACTTATTTCACATTCAATAGTGCCCTCAGGGTCCATCGAAATTGTCACAAATGCCAAGATTTCATTATTTTTATGGCTGAATATTATTCCATTGTGTGTGTGTGTGTGTATATATATATATATATATATGAATATAAAATATGCATTGCTATACATTGATATATATGGTATATGTATATACTCCTTAACCATTCATCCACTGATGGACGATAAGGTTGTTTTCATACCTTGGCTATTGTAAATGATGCTTCAATGAACATGGGGGTACATATATCTTTTCAATTTAGTGTTTTCATTTTCTTCAGATAAATACCCAGAAGTGGAATTGCTGGATGATATTATATAGCTCTATTTATAAATTTTTGAGAAACTCCCATATTGTTTTCCGTAGTGGCTGCAACCATTGACATTCCAATCAACAGTGCACAAAGGTTCTGTTTTCTCTACTTCCTTGCCAACACTTATTTCTTGTCATTTTTGATAACAGCCATTCTAACAGGTGTGAGTTGATATTTTACTGTGGTTTTGATTTGCATTTCCCTGATGATTAGTGATGCTGAGCATCTTTTTATGTGCCTGTTGGCCATCTGTATGTTTTCTTTAGAATAATGTAAATTTAGATCCTCTGCACATTTTTTTGTTTGGGGGTTTTGGGGTTTTGATGTGTTCTGTGAGTTCTTTATGTATTTTGGATATTAACTCTTATCAGATATTTTCTCCCATTCATTAGCTTGCCTTTTCATTTTCTTGATGAGCATTTTACTTTTCTTCATACCTTACAAAATCTGACACACCCCCACCCTCAGCCTGTCAATTCTTAGAGTCCTAATTCATTCTTGTTAATAGCAGTATGATATTCATGGTGGGCATATAACACAATTTATTTAAACTTTTCTTTGTTACTGGTCATTTTCTCAAGTTTGGTTTTTTTTCCACAATAGATATCCTTGAACACATAACATTTTCAACTGGTGTATTTATTTCTGAAGGACAGATAGATTTCCAGGAGTAGATTACTCTGTTGAAGGCATAAGCATTGTTTTTCTTAAAGAATGTTGCAGTAATACTTTCCAAATAGGATGTAAAATTTTAGTTTCTACCAAGTATATATGATAGTATATTTTCCCCTACCTCACCAACTGCATATATTTTAAACTGTTTCCAATGTAAAAGGTACAAAGAAAGACCTAATTATTTCAATTGCATTTCCCTTAATTTTAGTGAGTTTATTCAACTTTTTATGTTGCTTGACCATTTTCTGTGATTCAGTATTCACATGCCTTGCCCAATTTTACATTGACTTGTGTATCTGTTTATAGACTGTAAGTTCTCATATTATAAATATCATACCTTTACCTGTAACTTTGTTGCAAATTTTTTTCAAATCTATTATTTTTATTGACTTTTTGTGGTATGTTTTTACCACACAAAGGCTTTTCATGTTTACATGGTTAAATATATCAGTTTTTTACAACTTTTGTGTTTTAGCATTCTCTACCAGAGTATGCATCACTGATTTTTGTTTTCTGTTTTAAATCATCTGGAACTGATTTTGTAAATGGTTTAAATAGTGCTCTAATTTTACAGTCTTTTAAATGGATAGCTGGTATCATTTTATTTCTAAATAAACTATCTTTTTCCCACTGAATTGAAATATCACATTCCTTATATATTAGAATGTCATTTTGGGGAATCTATTTCTGGATTGTATACTCAGTTCCACAAGTCACTGACTTTAGAGCTATGTTCTGATAACTGAAAAGGCACTAACCATTCATCACTATTTCTTCATATATTTCTTAATTCTTCACAAGCATTTATTCTTCTGTATAACATTTGAGAAGAATGAATGCTGTTTAAGATAGAAGATATTTTAATTAGAATTGTTTTAAATGTGTAGAATATATAAAATTTAACTGAATCACTGCACAATAATATTGTTTTCACGTGCAAGAAACTGGTAAACATAGCATGCACTATTCACTTGTTAAGACTACCTTTCTCTCTGTCAACAGAATTTTATACCTTTCTCTATAGGTCCTAGGATCTTATTAAATTTAATCATTAAAGATTAAATTTTTTTCAAAATTATGAAAGCAATATTCCCATTTTATTTTTCAGTGTTCAGTTTAGTATGAAGTTTTTATTTTTATTTTTCTTCCAGCTTTATTGAAATATAATTGACATTTAACATTGTGTAAGTTTAAGTTGTACAAAATGATGATTTGATACACATATATATTTCAAAATGATCATCAAAACACTTTCATCACCTCACAAAATTTCCTTTTTTTTTTTGTGGTGAGAACATTTAAGATCTACTCTCTTAGCAACTGTCAAGTACATAGTGCAATATTGTTAACTATATTCACTATGCTGTATATTAGATCCCCAGAACTTATTTATCTTTAACTGGAAGTTTATGCCTTTTGACCAACATCTCCCACATTCCCTGCTCCCTCAGCCACTGATGTTATATATATATATATATATATATATATATATATATATATATATATATATATATATATTTTCATATATATATATATAATATCACATCGTATTTCTCCATTCATCTGTAGATGGACACTTAGGTTGTTTCCTTATCTTGGCTATTATGAATAATGATGCGATTAACATTGGAGATATCTCTTCAATATCCTATTTTCATTTCCTTTAGATGTCTACCACAGCTGGATCATATGATAATTCTGCTTTTAATTTTTTTGGGGAACCTCCATACTGTTTTCCATAGTGACTTCACCAACTTACATTCCCATCAACAGTGCCCGAGGGTTCCGTTTTCTCCACATTCTCATCAGCATTTGTTATCGTTTGTCTTTTTGATAATAGCTATTCTAACAGGTGTGACATGATATCTCACTGTAGTTTAGATTTGAATTTCCCCAATGACTTGTAATGTTGAGCATCTTTTTTCATGTTCCTGTTGGCCATCTGTGTGTCTTCTTTGGGAAAATGTCTATTTAGGTCCTTTGTCCATTTGAAAATTGAATTGTTGCTTATTTTGCCATTAGTTTTATGTGTTTCTTTTATATTTTGGATGTTAACTGCTTATCAGATAGATGACTTGCAAAAAATATTTTCTCCCATTCCATTGGTTGCCTTTTCATTTTTTTGATTGTTTATTTTGCATGCAGAAACTTTTTAGTTTGATAGAGTCCCACTTGTTAATTGTTTATTTTGTTGCTTGTACTTTTTGGGTCATATACAAAAAAAAGTGTTGCCAACACCAGTGTAGGAGCTTTTTCCCAATATTTTCCTCTAGGAGTTTTGTAGTTTCATGTCTCATGTTTAAGTTTTTAATACACTTCAAATTCCCTCTTGTGAGTAGTGTAATATAGAAATTTAATTCTATTATTTTGCACCTGAATATTCAGTTTTCCCAGCACCACTTATTGAAGAGGCTATCCTTTCCCAATTGAGTATTCTTGGCCTCCTTGTCAAATATTATTTTACCACATGTACATGAGCTTATGTCTGGGCTCTCAATTCTGTTTCTTTGGTCTGTATGTCTGTTTTTATGCCAGCACCATACTGCTTTGATTACTGTAGCTTTGTAAAATAGTTTGAAATCAGAAATTGTGATGCCTTCAGTTGTGTTCCTTTTCCTCAGAATCACTTTAGGTGTTGGGGGTCTTTTTAAAATTTCATACAAATTTTAGAACTGTTTTTCTATTTCTGTAAAAAGTGCCATTGGAAGTTTGATAAGGATTGCACTGAATCTGTAGGTTGCTTTGGGTAGTATGGACATTTAAACAGTATTACTTCAACTGGTCTATGAACACAAACTATCTTTCTATTTATTTGTGTCTTCTTCAGTTTCTTTCATCAAAGTCTTATAGTTTTCGGGACTTCCCTGGTGGTCCAGTGGTTAAGAATCCACGTTTCCAGTGCAGGGTGCATGGGTTCAATCCCTGGTCAGGGAACTTAGATCCCACATGCCACGTGGCATGGCCAAAAATTTAAAATAAAATAAAATTGGGTCTTTAAATAAAAATAAAACAATGTACACTTTAAAAAATCAGAAGCATATGAATCTTTAAAAAAAAAGTCTTATAGTTTTCAGTGTACAGATCTTTCATTGTCTTGGTTAAATTTATCCCTAAGTATTTTATTGTTTTAGATGGTACTATGAATGGGATTGTTTTCTTTTTCTTTTTTTTTTTTTTTTTTGCGGTACGTGGGACTCTCACTGCTGCGGCCTCTCCCACCATGGAGCACAGGCTCTGGACGCGCCGGCCCAGTGGCCACAGCTCACGGGCCCAGCAGCTCCATGGCATGCAGGATCCTCCTGGACCGGGGCACAAACCCACGCCCCGTGCATCAGCAGGCAGACTCCCAATCACTGGGCCACCAGGGAAGCCTAGGATTGTTTTCTTTATATCTCTTTCAAATATTTCACTGTTAGTGTATAGAAATGCAAATGATTTCTGTATATTGATATTGTATCCTGCAAATTTTCTGAATTTGTTTATTACTTCTAATGGCCTTTTAGTGCAATATTTAAGATTTTCTGTATATAAGATCATATCATCTGCAAACAGAGACAAGTTTACTTCTTCCTTATCAATTTGTCTTTTATTTCTTTTACTTACCTAATTACTTTGGCTAGGGCTTGCAGTACTATATTGAAAAAAAATTATAAGAATGGACACTGATGTCCTCTTCCTAATCATGAAGCAAAAGCTTTTAACATTTCATCATTGAGTATGATGTTAGCTGAATATGTTAGTTAGAGTATGATGTTCACTTTGTCATATATGGCCTTTATTATGTTGAGGTACATTTCTTTTATACCGAGTTTGTTGAGAGTTTTTTATCATGAAATGATGTTTAATTTTGTCAGAGATTTTTCTGTATCTATTGAGATGATCATATGATTTTTGTCTTTCATTTCATTAATGTAGTATAACACATTTATTGATTTGCATATGTTGAACAATTTTTGCGTCCTAGGGATAAATGCCACTTGCTCATGGTGTATGATGCTTCTAATGTGCTCTGGAATTTGGTTTGCTAGATTTTGGTGAGAATTTTTGAATCTATATTTATCAGGGATATTAACCCATAGCTTTTTTTTTTCTTGTAGTGTCCTTATCTGGCTTTGGTATCAGTATAATGTTGGCCTCATAAAATCAGTTGGGAGGTTTTCCTCTTCTTTAATTTTTTAGAAGAGTGTGAGAAGGATTGGTGTTAATTCTTTAAATGTTTGGTACAATTCTCTAGTGAAACCATTTAGTCCTGGACTTTTTTTTGTTGGCAGGTTTTTTTATTACTGGTTCAATCTTTTTATTCACTAGTGATCTGTCCAGATAGTCTATTTCTTCATGATTCAGTCTCAGTAGGTTATATGTTTCTAGGAATTTATCCATTTCTTATAGGTTATTCAATATAATTTTTCATAGTCTCTTATTATCCTTTGTATTTCTGTTGTATCAATTGTAAGCTCTCCACTTTCATTTCTGATTTTATTTACTTGAGTCTTCTCTCTTTTTTTGTTTCCTCAATACAGCTAAAGTTTTGTACATTTTGCTTATCCTTTCAAAGAATCAGCTTTTAGCTTTGTTGATGTCTTCCATTGTTTTTCTGGTCTCTTTTATTATTTCTGCACTGATCTTTGTTATTTCCTTCCTTTTGCTAACTTGGGGCTTAGTCTGTTCCTTTTTCCTAGCTACATGAGGTGTAAAGTTAGGCTGCTTATCTTAGATCTTTTTTTCTTAATGTAGGCATTTATCACTTTAAACGTCCTTATTAGAACCATTTTTGCTTTATCCCTTAAGTTTTGGTATCCTGTCCCTCCATTTTTGTTTGTTTCAAGATATTTTTTAAATTTCCTTTTGATTTCTTCTTTGACCCATTGGTTGTTAAAGAGAAAGTTCTAAATTTTTATATATTTACTTGTATGCACCTCTTTTCCTAAATTTTCTAATTGATTTAATCTAATGTGGCTTTTCTTCTAACTAGAACATTTTCTCTTGGTTTTCTAGATTAAAGTAGTTATATAGTTGAATAACTCACATTTATTAAAAAGCAAAATTTTGTACTTATTTAACATACCACACGATTATATAATACATTTCTAAACAGACTTGAATCTATTTGTAAGCATACTATTCTGTTTCTCTGGTTTGTCTCCTCATGCAGCAAAACTACACTACTTTAATTACAGATATTTTATTATACAATATCTGTTAGGACTAACTCCCCTATATTGTGTTTCTTCCAGGGATTTTTACTGAGATCATGATGAATTTGTAATTTAAGTTAAGGGAATTGACACATTTGCAATGTTGAATCTTTCTAACTACAAACTTAGTAAGTTTTATCATTTGCTCAATTCTACATTTTTGTCTTTCTTAAGTATTTTAAAGTATTCTTTCAGAGAAGTTATGTACATTCTTAGGTTTATGACTCTCTCTATATATATCTCATTAGGGATTCTCTGAACAATCACAGTATATTCACTTTTCTAGCAGAGAAGAATTAAGAATGCCACTACACTTACTACAGTAATTTGCCTCCCCATATTCTGATTTATTAAAAAAAAAAAAGGACTCTCTGTGGTCATTATATGTAGAGTGACTTTGAAAAAAAACTGTGTATGTTTATATGTGTGTGTGTGTATGTAAATATCTATGTCACGTGTTTAAAGAATATTAAAAACAATATAAGATTATAAGTAAACAAATTTTAAATTCTTTCAAATACAAAAAAAACCATAATGTACTTTTAAAAATTTTAAATGCATATGATTTTTCTGTAACCTGAAATGCAATTATTCATATTTTAATTTTGCATATATTTAGCACTACAAATAATTGAAAGAAAACCCTGAAACATAATGTTATGTTTGTGAAATGCAAAAATGTTCACAGACAGAACAGTTATGAAATTTAATACTAACATGCTATAAATACACTCATTTTAAAGCTTAAATTAGATATTTTCACAGTCAATTTATTTTTAAATTTTTATTTACTTATTTATTTATTTATTTTTCTTTTGCAGTATGCGGGTCTGTCACTGTTGTGTCCTCTCCCATTGCAGAGCACAGGCTCTGGACGCACAGGCTCAGTGGCCATGGCTCACAGGCCCAGCCGCTCCGCGGCATGTGGTATCTTCCCAGACCGGGGCACCAGCCCGCGTCCCCTGCATCGGCAGGCAGACTCTCAACCACTTGCCACCAGGGAAGCCCCACAGTCAATTTATTACTAGAAATTTTCTTTCTAAATAGTATAACACATTTTCTATTTTGAAAGGCTTGATTTTTTTATAGTGAAATATAATTATATTTCAAAACATCATAAATGTAATAAATTTGAGCACAAAATTAAATGGAGCAGATTTATTGTGTTTGTGTTTGTTTAGCCAGTGTTTGAATTCAGTAGCACAGTTTTTCCTAAAACTCTCTTCACTGACATTATGCTTAGTTATGTATTCCAAGACACAAGACATCACCTTAAAAGAACAAGTCATAGCTCACTCCTTTTGCCATTGCCCCAATGCCTCATCCTCACTTTCCTGCCCACTCAGGAGTATATGGAGAAAAGGGCTTATCAGAGCTGCCACTTACACTAGTGTCATAAAATGCTTATTCTTAAGTACTATTTCTTCATTCATTTATTTCACCTTGTTTTTCTAGTGGTAGATTAGGAAACAAATTACCCTCAGTTCAGAACCAGGTAAAGAGGAACGGAACAGGCCAGTGGCTTAAAAAAACTTACAAAAATCTGATTGCTTTTATTATATATGAAGAGATAGTTTATTCTCAGTAAATAAAACAAGAGACCAAATGACAGTTTAGATTGTATCAGATTTGGTTAAGCATGTGAGTGTGTGTGTGTGTGCATGTGTATGTATAAATTAGATGCCAAATTCCAAATTACATTGCTAGATAATGGTATTTTTAACCTACATTTTATCTCCCAGCCATAAATTTTGTATTTATATTATACAACTCCCAATAGATCTTAGGAATACATCACAATAAATCTTAACATATTCAGTATGGAGGAAATTTATTTGCAATATGTGTAACATTTTATTGTGCTTTGTTGTACCTTCTGACATTGGAGTGGAAGCATTCTCTGTTTCAGTAATTAAATAAGATATGCAGCCCAAACTTATAATAAAAATATATTTATTAATTATTATTTTATATGCATATCTTTCTGCTTATAGATGCGTGTATAACTTATGACTTCACAAGTCATTAGCCTTTAAACACAATTTATATAAAATGATTTCTTTGAGCACTTCCTTAAATTCATAAAGGCATTAGTAACTAAATATCAACTTCTTTTACTTACTGGAACCTAAGAAACTTCCTCATTGTGAGATGCATATGATTAATATTGATGCCAAACAGCATTTCAATTTTGTTTATTATTAAATGGTTTCACATTTTGTAAATTTTCCAGTCATTCCTAAGTCATAAAACCAACAGAGCATATCAACTTGTATATTTTTGTATCTCATATAAATGTAGATATCTGGTATCTCCCTCAGTATATGTAGGTAGACATGTAAACATGTAATCACAAATCAGGTGAGGAAAAAATCTCTTCTCACTCTCCTTAATAGCTATGGAAAAATCTTGGTTCTAGGCAAGTGTGAAAAGCAATATTTCACTGTTATGGTATAATCAGGTGACTTTACTGAATTATGGAAAAATATAGTCATACATAATACTGTCTACTTGTAGGAAAAATTCAAAAGCATCATTTTTCAATAACATTTTACTTATTAGTGATGCTACTGACAGGTATGTGAAAGATATCTGAAATCCCCTTTGGTATTCCAGTTTTATTCCTTAACACTAGTTACCATTGTTATCCTTTACTCCTTATCAAATGAAAAAATGATAAAGTAAAAATAAACACCTCAGTTATTCTTAGATCTCTATTTCCAGTGAAACCCTACAAAAAAGTAAAATAGAAGATAGCCGTAGATTTTTCATTTTTTATTCATAGTTTTCATTTTTACTTTATACCATATACAGCTAAAAGATTGCCAGAAATCCATGCTGTCATGATCTATGCTCTTTGGACCCCAGAGACACCTAAACATTTTTATCAAATTAATGCATCAGGCAACAAAAGTATCCTAACAGAAACTAAAGATTTAGCAAGAGCAAATCTAACCCCAGGGCCAGCTTTATGGACATGCGATAGAACACCTCACATTTGGTCAGTGGTCTGCTGTTGCCATCTTGAAATTCTTAAGAATTTTTTAACAGGTGGTCACCATTTTTATTTTGCACTTGCCCCTGCAGATTATGTGACTAGTCCTGCCAACATCTATAGAAAATCAGCAACCTTTACAGAGAGCCTTTGGTTGGAAGATTTTTCTAAGGGCCACTTGATGGAAGTGAGTACCAGTTGTTCTGTTCTTAATTTTCATTTTCCCCTTGAGGCTTCCTTCATTCCAAAGATTTCTGAGCCTCTCCTTTAGGCTGGAGCATAGGGAGAAAAATATGTTTTACTTATCTTTATAACCCAATGCCTGTCACGTATATAATAAGCATTCATTAAATGCTTACCTAAGTGAAATAATTGACTTGCTGTAATGTTTAGAGGGCATTTATTAGAAATGATAATTGATTTTTTATAGATTTACTTTTGGCACCTTGAAATCACAATAATGACATTAATATAAAATGTGCACATTTAAATGAACAGACAGCAATTCCACTACCATCATTTTTTAAGAAGGTATATGATAAAATGACAAGTATCATTTGTTTTCTGAAAGTTGTTAAACTAAGTGGAGGCAAAGAAATAAGAAAAATAAAATTGAAAAATGAATGAATATTACTTACCCCATGTGGAGACTAAGAATATATATGCATATCTACAAAAGAATTTTTAGGACTCAGAATTTAAGGAAAATTGTTGGAGTGTTGGATTGTTGGATTGTTTCCTGTGAGTTAAGCAAGCAGAATAAATATTCATATTCCTTATAATAGTCTCATTACAACTGCCTGCTTTCCTGTATTCCTTGAATCAAAAATCCTCATGAGCTTCTTTGAACACATTTTTTCAGAAACAAGTAGCTTGATATTCTCATAAAGAATAAATAATTTTTGAAGCAACTTTATATTTAATTTTGATTATTCCTTAAGTTTTTATGTATTTCAGAAAAGTTGATCAACTCATTTGAAGATTGGTTTATCCAGTTAATGAAAATTTTTCTTCAAATGGGCTGATCAACAGTATTTTCTTTTTTGTTCAGCTTTATTAAGGTATAATTGGCACATAAAATAGTAAGATATTTAAAGTGTACATGTAATAATTTTGATATATGTATATGTTGTGAAAATATTCCTTTCATCTAGGTAATTAACACATCCACCACCTCCCATATTTACCTTTTTATTTTTTGGTGAGAACTCTCTTAGTAAATTTCAATTATACAATACAGGGTTATCAACTATAGTGACCATGTTATACATTAGATCCTAAGATCTTATTGATCTTATACCTGAAAGTTTATACCTTTTTACCAACCCCTCCTTATTTCACCTACCCCCTGCCCCTGGCAACCACTTTTCTACTCTGTTTCTATGAGTTTGACTTTTTTCTAAAAGATTCCACATATAAGTTATACTGTACAGTACTTGTCTTTCTCTCTCTGGCTTATTTCACTTAACATAATACCCTCAAGTTTCACTCAAATTGTCTCAATTGACAGTAGTACCTTCTTTTTCATGGCACAATAATATTCCTTACATATACGTACCACATATTTATCCATTCATCTGTGATGGACACTTAGGTTGTTTCCATATCTTGGCTACTGTGAATAATGCTGCAGTGAACATGGGAGTGCAGATATCTCTCCAAGTCCTGATTTCATTACCTTTGGATATATACCCAGAAGTGGGATTGCTGGATCATATGATAGTTCTGTTTTTAATTTTTTTGAGGAAACTCCATACTGTTGTACAAGTTTACATTCCCAGTAACAGTGTACAAGGGTTCCCCTTTCTCCACATTTGCATCAGCATTTGTTATCTCTTGTCTTTTTGACAATAGTCATTCTAACAGGTGTGATATGACATCTTTGTGGTTTTGGTTTGCATTTCCATGATGACTAGTGATGCTGAACATCTTTTCATATACCTGTTGGCCATTTGTATGTCTTCTTTGAAAAATGTCTACTCAAGTACTCTGCCAATTTTTTAATCTGATTTTTTTTTGCTATTGAGTTTTGTGATTTCTTCATATTTTTTGGATATTAACCCCTTACAAGATATTATTGGAAAATATTTTCTCTCATTCCATAGTTTGTCTTTTCATTTTGTTAATGGTTTCCTATGTTGTGCAGAAACTTCTGAGTTTAATGTAATCACACTTGTTTATTTTTGATATATTGTCTTTGCTTTTCATGTCAAAAAATCATTTCCAAGATCAATGTCAAGGAGTTTTTTCCCACTGTTTTCCTCTAGCATTTTTACAGTTTCAGGTCTAATGTATGGGACGATTATTTTTTTGGCATGTATATTTCATTTAATTCAAAGTGAAAATACTATATATTAATGGGATTTGGAAGAAATCTCATAATAAATGGAACATATCTTCATGGAACTTCCTAATTATCCCTTTTATAGTTGCAGTCTTATGTGATAGGACTTGACAAAATAAGAAGGTGAAAGAGAAGGAGGAGGAGAGAAGAAAGAACAAAAGGAAGGGAGGAAGGAAGGAAGGGAAGGAAAGAAGGAAGGGAGGAAGGAAGGGAAAGAAAAGACCAAAATCTCTACCAGTTGTTATATACAAAAGTCAGAATGTCATTAAAGTGTTATTTATTATCTACATGTTAATTACTAATTTTTACTTTTAAGTTCATTCTTCTAAAATTGGTCATTATTAGCTAAGGTTATAAAATAGCTTCCTGAATGTTTCTTTATGTGAACGGATTTATAGGGAATTATGCTTTTGAGACAAACTATATTCTTTACTCATAATTTGTTGAATTAAAAAAAGTTTCATTATGAGCATTAATTTTAATGTGAAACGTATGCATATATATAATTTTATAATTTTCATACTTCTATAAAAAATTCATTTCTAAAGCTTTTTGCAGATCACTTTGCTTAAGTCAGAAGGAAGATTAAACTGATGTTGGTTATGACCATGTTTGTCTGAGGAGCCATCTGGAACCATTCTAGTTAGGAAAATAATGGACCAACTATCCATTTATATCTTCTCTATTTACAGTCAGTAGCAAAACATGATTATCAATAGCAAATAACATTGCCTATGGAGAGCTTTTACTTAGAAATAGGCATTGGTTTCAGAGTAAGAGGTTATATTTCTCATGACATTAAACATAATCAATTAAAGCATGGCTCATATGTATGGAACTGCATATTCCCATGTATATTCATGAAGGAATTATACCAATCCAATAGAGCATATTATTAATGCTTGTGCAGATTATCAATTAATTAACAGCCAGACCTATCAACTTAATATTGATCCATTTTATATATGCCTTTTTTTTTTTTTTTGCGTTACGCGGGCCTCTCACTGTTGTGGCCTCTCCCGTTGCGGAACACAGGCTCCGGACGCGCAGGCCCAGCGGCCATGGCTCATGGGCCCAGCCGCTCCGCGGCATGTGGGATCCTCCCGGACCGGGGCACGAACCCGTGTTCCCTGCATTGGCAGGCGGACTCTCAACCACTGCGCCACCAGGGAAGCCCCTATATATGCCTTTTGACTGAAGGTTTCTTCCAAAGAAAACTGATTAACTAGCTAAGAATTGAATAAAGTTCAATTCTAAATATTGAATAAAGTTACAATTTGAAGACAATAAAAAATATGAAAAAATGTACTCCTTGATTGAAGAGGTTAAGATATGTTTTACCCATCTGTCACAGTCAGCCTTCTGCCTTTACCATTGTGAAAGATTACACATTTACAGCACTTTTATTTTGTCTTCATTTATCCATTTTTGATGTGATAGGAGGAAGATAGGAGATAAGACAGAGAGAAAGTGTAAAAACTTTATCCAAAATTCACAGTACATTCAAGGTTCTATATACACATATATAAATGCCCTGATTGGTTTTCTAAGGTATGGAGTAGTGTGAAGTTAATGGAATAGACTCAGGCCACACCAAATTCAAAACAGAATAGATGGAGCATCTCTCAATGTCTAGTCTGTGGTTGTACTCTTACATTGGGTCATGTGGTTTCCCTAAAATAAGGTACAGTAGCAGGTTTGTCCAACCACTCTTATCTCAAAGGACTCATGTTAGAAAGCTCACTGGATAAATTATAAGTCAAAAATAGAAGATTCAGTTAAATAAGAAGCTATTTTTGGCAATATTCTTTATCCCCAGTACTATATTTCGAACTGCGGAACACACCCTGCCCCCACTCCAAAAACAATAATAAAGTCACCATTCCTACATTCGAGAAGCTTAAATCTGGATGGGCCAAATAAAATAAATGTAATGAACTTGAATAAATAAGGGGCTTAACTAAATCAGAAAACAATTTCAGAGACATGAATTACTATCAACAATAAGCACTGATTCTGTCCTTTGTTGTTTAGGAGAATTTTTTTTCTTCAAGACAGGATGTCAGATACTTCCAAGAAAATATGACACATGACAAAACTTAGTATGAGGTTTACTTAGGCTACAATTATGACAGGGTCTGCTTTTTTTTACATATTTAAGTATACTTGTACTTTAATAAGTATTAATTAATTATGAGGGAGATAAGAAAGCTATTGCATTCAGTACCCAGTTAATAAAATTAATACTAAAATTAATTTATTCAATAAATTTCAATTCAGTGCTTACCATGAGCTTATATTAAAGTTGGCACTGGAGAGATAATAATAAAGACAGTCCCTGTTTTATGAGTCACACAGAATAGCATCTATCAGGGACAGTGTTTATAAAAAGGCAATAAGTACATAAATTTATGTATTTATTGAAATAATTATTTTTGTTTGGGAATTCAACTATGAGTTTTCATACAGATATTCTTAAGAACCTGGAAATAAAGGGATTAAGACTGCCCTCTGAGCTAAAAGTTAATTCAATATATTCTGGATAAAAGAAAAGATCAGTAAAGTCATCATAAAAATAAAGGATGGCTCCCAAACTTTTAAAGCAACCTGTAACTTGATTGAATATATTAACATATCAGGGAAATAATGTGTCATTCAGAGGTGGTTGTCAGTCTTGGAAACAAGGAAAAGAGAGACACTTGGAAAAACATTGGCAGTCCATGTAAAAACACTCTTCTGATCCAGAAGAGGGTGTGTTCTTAAACAATGAATGCTTTTTCAAAACCAGAATTAAGACATAATTGTATTAAAGGCCTGTGGCTTAATACTGTGCACACCAAGCAAATTTCTGAATGTAATTTGCTTTCTAATAGGATCTACTTTCAGGGACAGATGTGGTTACACTGATAAAAGTTTTACAGTCTGCGTGGTTTGAATTCTTATTGTAAAATAAGACATTGGCATTCTGATTTTATACATCAGTCTCTGTGACTTTATTGAATGTGAGACTAACCCTGAAAGCAACCCATGCTCAGTATGCTAAATCAATCAGAATTCTAAATCTGAAAACCTGAGAGCAGGATCATGACAAATTCATTCAGATTATAAATGCTGTGTATCAAAACACATCAATTGGGCCTCCCTGGTGGCGCAAGTGGTTGAGAGTCCGCCTGCCGATGCAGGGGATGCGGGTTCGTGCCCCTGTCTGGGAGGATCCCATATGCCGCGGAGTGGCTGGGCCCGTGAGCCATGGCCGCTGGGCCTGCGCATCCGGAGCCTGCGCGTCCGGAGCCTGTGCTCCGCAACGGGGGAGGCCACAACAGTGAGAGGCCCGCATACCGCAAAAAAAAAAAAAAAAAAAAAAAAAAAAAGAACACATCAATTGACTTTCCCAGCCCACAGGCCAATCTAATGGTAAATTGCTGGCCATACATGACATTGTTATTCTAAATTTCTACATTTCTTAATGTTTTAGGTTTCTGGGTGAGAAAGAACTATAAACATCAGGGAGCTATTTTGAGATGTATATGCCTAACTTAAACCCCATGGGGTGTGTTACACAAATCTTATCTTAGGTTGCAGGCATTGATAGTTTGACAGTCACTTTATTCATTCTAGGTAATATTTTATAAACTGCATTATACTGGTGGAAATGAACATGGGCAGAACACTGAGAAGATGATTTCAGAAAAGGGACTCTGAAAATACATATGCTTGCATGACACATAGTATATTTTAGGACCTAATGAAGCAGAATGGTTCTAGAAAATCGTTCCAAACAATTGTGTTTAATAACAAGTATTAGAGTTAGAAGCTAAGCATAGACCTTTCTCATCCCAAATGAAGTCCAAATGAAGCTTACCTCTTATAAAGATATTTCTCATTTAATTATTTACTTCTAGAACCTCTCATGTGAAGTTTTACTCTGGCTACTGTTCTCAAAATTAGGTGGCAGGAAGGAATGTTTCTTAAAAATAGATATATCAAAAATAATAGTAAGTCTTCTTGGGGGAGAGTTGTTTCCTTCTATTGGTACTTCTTTCAAACATCTGTTTTTTCATTAATTTTTTTTCCAAATAAATTTGATTTACTTGTCTCTCTTTTCTTCTTCCTGATGACATTCCATCAGTCAAATTATCATGGGAAGAGTTTGTCTTCACAATCTTTCATTGAAAATTCTGGGAGGAAGCTATTGTTGTCATTGTTCATTGTACCAGTGTTTTTGTCGTAACTGCACTGGCAGAATGCTGACTGAGTGAGAAATATCTAGCAGCTCTGTCCACAGATTAGCTCCTTCATTGGGGGAGGGCTGGGGAAAGGGCAGGGTAAAGAAGAACAGAAGCTCTAATTAAGTCCAGATCCACTGGCTTTCTCCCAGTGATTATCAGAGGGATTTTAAGGGCAGAAGGTTAACATTATATTCTTGGCCCACACTAGTAGAAGTGGCATGACTAGTAGTACTAACAAATTGTTTATTGATTAAGAGTACAAAAAAAGGTTTCCCATGCATTTTTATCAATGAATAAATACAGACCATAAAACTTAGTTAATTTGATTAGAACGTATAGAAAGGCGAGGATAAAGAAAAAAAAAAGGGTATCTCTGTGTTCTTATGTACCCTTTCTAGCCATTCAACTATTAATCATTGAACAATCTTTTAATATGCATCTTTAGTGGGCATGAAGAGCATCCGTTTCAAAAAGGCTGAAAAATGAGTGAGTCGTCACCATTCCTACCATATGTTGAGACATTTCTAGAAGAGAGTAAGGGGGTCTGGACAGTCTGGCCGAGGCTGTTCTGGCTTCCTCTACCAAATAGGATGCTGACTAGTATCTCCAGCCTTATCAGTCAGCCTGTCCAAGTTAAAGTAAACCCCCAGCAGCTTATCTTTTATTCAAATTAATTAGCTACTGAGCGGCACAATGAAAATTAATTAGGAAAACAATGGGTAAGATAATGCACAATGCTATCACTGAGAACTGCAAAGTCTTAAAGCATGTTTGTCCAGTAAAGCAGAACCTGTTGCCACATGTTCAGGATAAGCCTGTGTTTGTGCTTTGGAAGTATTTGCCAGAGGCATTATGTTAAAGTCACTGAGTCAGTTCTGGTGATCTCTGATTTCCTGTGAATAATTGTGTGTGGCTTCTAACCAGTCCCCAGGAACTTCACATAACACATCAGGTTTGGGGCTTCCCTGGTGGCACAGTGGTTAAGAATCTGCCTGCCAATGCAGGGGACACGGGTTCAAGCCCTGGTCTGGGAAGATCCCATGTGCCGCGGACTAACTAAGCTTGTGTGCTGCAAGCACTGAGCCTGAGCTCTAGAGCCCGTAAGCCACAACTACTGAAACCTGCACTCTCTAGGGCCTGTGTGCCGCAACTACTAAGCCTGCGTGCTGCAACTACTAAGGCCCATGTGCCTAGAGCCCGTGCTCTGCAACAAGAGAAACCACGGCAATGAGAAGCCCGCGCACCGCAACGAAGAGTAGCCCCTGCTCGCCGCAACTAGAGAAACCCCGTGTGCGGCAACAAAGACCCAAAGCAGCCATAAATAAATAAATAAATAAATTTAGTTAAAAAAAAAAGACATCAGGTTTTTTGTTTTTCACTGTCTTTAGGCAGTACTTTACTAAAAACAAAAAAATTTAAATCTATAATTCCCAATTAAGTGCTTAATGACAATAAAAATATAGGAGTTGGGATTATAATCACTAAAAGTGTTACCCTTTCACATTAAATTTTTACGAAAAATATAATAGTATTTCTCCATAACCATTTTTAAAACACATAATACCATAAAATTTTCTTGATGTATTATCCCTCACTATTATAATGAAGAATGCAATGATATATTTAGTTTGTAATTATTCACTTTCGATACCTGAAAATTATCTCTGGAAATCTCAGTTAGAGCTAAAGCTCTCACCTAATTCTGTTTGAACACAGCTCGTTTAACAGATTCTATTAAGTTTCCAGGATAATTATGGTTCCTAAAATATAACTACACACAGTAAAAGCTGCTGTACATGGAGCAGCAGCACTAAGCTTGACTCCCAGCAAGTGTTTTAAAGAGCTTCCAGTGTTATTTTCCATCATAAGGCCCACTAGTTGGCAGAACCCCTGGAAGCTATGCAAACAGCAACACATCTGTTCCCTAAGAGGCAAAATGCTGATTCTCATTTGAGATGTTGATTCCCTTTACCAGAAATATTGTGAAAGAGCAAAGCCTGGAGCTGGCTAGCAGGTATTTTCCTTGATAAACTTGCATATCATTATAGAAAGAAAATTCTGGCAATGGCAAAGACAGTGAACCCTTGAACTTTCATTTGTGATACTTAGAGAGTAGCCTTCTTTTCATATTGGCAAAATCAGAGTGTATTCAATATTTTGTGTGTGTGAAATCTGAAGCCTGAATAAAGCTGAAGTCCTCAGCAGAAAGGAAAATTTTAAAGTTCATTAATTAGCTTGCTTAAACTATGATTTCCAGAGCTAATTATCTGTTTAAATAAGAGATTCAGGCTTGGTTTTTAGTGCTCATGAGTAAATGAAATGTTTTTGCATTTCACAAGCACATTTGAATTTCATGGCTTGTTTTTAACCAAGGAACAAAATTCAGCTAAGACTTTCCTGTTATTATACCTCTTCTGAGATATGACTTAACCAGGAGGAATAAAAAATTAGCCTTTACAATAAAAATGCAGGCTCCCTTAGAAATTCCATCATTTCATTTTACAAATATTGCCTCAATACTAGAAACTTTCAGATTTGCATTTACAACTTTACTATACTCCTGAGCTCTAATACATTTCCAAATACTTCCTGAATATTTAGATATTTTGCCAACTACTCAAAAGACACCAGGTTAAAATCCAAAATGCCTTACTTTCCAGCCCACAACAACTCTTTTTTTTTCATCTTGCCTGCATTCCTTTCTGTTGTTGTTTTAAAACAGTACATGCTATTTTAACAGCACTGTTACTCATAGTCATCTAGGTTAAAAAAAAAAAAAACCACTCTCTGCCCATCTACTCAAATCTGTTCATTTCCATTACTATCGGCCTACTGTGAAGCTTCATTTCTTGTCTTCTGCATACACAGAAAAATCTTCTCTGTCACTTTTCCCAGCCAGCATCTGCCTCTCCAATTTGCTATAAGCAACACAGATTCCTAGTTCCCTCCTCAAAATCTCTACTACTTACCATGCAAAGCACAGAGACTCTACCTCTGTCATCAGGGCTCAACCCCTAAAAAGAATCAGCATGGATTGTTGAACAAACATGAATGTTGAACAGTTCATTCCATAATCTAGCAGGTGCCAGGGACTACACTGTGCACTAGACCATAATGTGAGCTAAACTGAAGGTACTTTCTCCTTATAAAGCCTGTACAGTAGTCCCCCCTTATCCAAGGGGGATATGTTCGAAGACACCCCAGTGGAGCCTGAAACCACAAACAGAACAAAACCCTATATATATTTTTTATAAATACATATCAGTACATCCTAAGATAAAGTTTAGTTTGTAAATTAGGCACATAAGAGAATATCTGAATTGCCAGCATCACTATTCTTATGCTTTGTGGCTATTATTAAGTAAAATAAGGGTGACTTGAGCACAAGCACCATTATACACTGACAGCTGATCTGATAACTTAGTCAGCCACTAAGTGACTAACAGGCCAAATGCACTGGACACTGGATTCTGCTCCTGGGAAGCAGCAGGACTGTGCAGGATTGCATTATGCTACTCAGAACTGTGCAATTTAAAATATATAAATTGTTTATTTTGGGAATTTTTCATTTAATATTTCAGACTGTAGTTGACTGCAGATAACTGAAACTTTGGAAAGCAAAACTACAGATAAAGGGGGATTACTATATTCTGTTGGAAAACTAATCTGTGTTAATATCCTTGTTCCACATATTCTTAGCTGAGGCTGGAATGAGTGACTTAGCTGCTCTATGCCTCAGTTGCTTCATCTATAAAATGGTGACTAAAGCAGGGGCAGGGGGGTACATAGCTTATCGGGTTGATATAAGGATTAAAATAAATGAGGCAATATATGCTATGCTCCTGGCTTAGGGCATTTACTTTGAGGTTACTCATTGATGGTAAGAACAATTTCCTTCCTGTCTCTCCAGTTAGCTACATACACACCATATTGGGCAAAATAGTCAACTGTGAAGGCTCAAGACAATCGTTGCTCCCTTCCACCATAATACTAGTTTCCCTTTCCATGATTTCTAAATCTCTACTTATCATGCACCTCGCCTTATTATTTAACTAATTTTCTTATAGCTATTATTATTATTAACATATTTATTAACACTCCTTTCACCATAATTGCTGTTGTCATTTATTAAAGCCTTAACTACGACCTAGGCCTCACAATTTTTAATCCTCATTAAAGAAGGTATAATATTATTCCCACTTTACAGATAAAAACACTAAAGTTTGAGGATAAATGGGAAGGTATTAAGTAGCTTAGTATCTCATACTTACTAGCGTCATTTAGCTAGTAAGTTGTGAAATCGATTTTCAAATCAACATCTGCTTGACTCCAAAACCCACACTCTTAGCCTCTGTATTATGGGTCTTGTCACAGGCTACTACGCTGTTGTTAGTCTGTCTTAGCCAGGCTAAGTATGTAAATTAATATATCTGTTAATATATTACATTTCTTAATGTATTACATTTATTAAAAGCATAAATTATGTTTTTATATAACATCTCTGTAATATCTCCTCACCGGGACCTTGCATATGGTAGAAGTTGAATACATATTTATTAAATAAATAAATGTAAGAATGAAGAAATGAAGTTAAATTTGTAGAATAGAAAAATCAAGGGGAATGTGAAACGAAAGGGAATTTATCAGGTTTTCTGTGTGCATCATCCTCTCTAAGCAACATAGGCAAAAGTGAAATGGAGGGAAAAAAGAGCCACAGACCATGATGAAGATGATTAAAGAGAGTACAGAGCAGCTGTCAAAGCAAATATCAAGCAACATTAATAACTTTATAGCTCACCATGAGGCTGTCTCAAATATTTCCAAGAAAACAGGATCCTTGCTGTTGCACGGAGTAAGTGAGACTAATAATCAAGTGCAGATTCAAAGAAATTTTTTTGTCAGATACCTTGAGCTGCAGAATTAAAAAAATAAAATAAAAAGATTCTTAAGCTAGTGGAAAAATACATGACTCAGAGGAAAATATTATTTCATTCCTGGTATTTTAATTTGGGGCAGAGTTGATAAGAAACAAGATCTGCAATGTTCGCCACCTATTATCTAAGTTGTTTGAAAGTCAGATAATATCCCCAAACTTCTGATGCTGATCCAAAAATAACCGTGTTGTGAGACTTACCAGCAAAAACTTCAGCATGCCCAAGAATTGATTTTACATGTATTTCAACCTGCCCAGTAGGTTTGAAAGACGATCTACATGGATAAAAGTGAAAATTTGAGATAAAATGTTAATTTCTGTTCTAAACATGAAATTATTTTTTAATAGTTTGTATTTTTAAAAGAGCAATGACTCTACAAACAAGTTACTTGTGTATTAGTAACAAATTATGTACATGATTCCTTGACTATAGTGACTAGTAAATCTATTTGCTCATTTACAGTTTTTCACTGAAGTAAGCTTTTGTGGGTTTTGTGTTGTGACATCCTTGTGTTCTTATATGCAGATAATGTGGGCTATAAAGGAAGCAGGAGATTTGGTCTCTGGTCTCATTTAGCTGACATTTACTGTTTATGGAGATTAGGAATTAAAAAAAAACACTTTAAATTATATACTGATTTGGCAATGTGAAAAAATAAATATTCTGTTTTTCTTCTCAACTCGCACTGCCCTGTTTGATTTTGGATAGAAGAGGTAAGGGAATAGCAAATAATAGGAAAAGAACAAAATTAGCTAAGCCAGCTTGGAGTAAAATGAAAAGTACATGGTATAGAGACAACTACAGTGGAGCCTGTGATTCTATAAATGGTAGATCAAATTGCAGTGTGTTTTTAATCTTTGCCTGAAACAACCTTATTTATTAGGCCATTCCTTACATTTCAGATTTCAACTTAAATCATGCCCTTTTAGGGATCCTGTCCCTAACTAAACTTAAAGAAATCCACTTACAACCACCCAAACAAAGCTACCATCACACAATCAGTAATTGATCCCAGTCTTTCCCACTAAAATGTTTGTCTCATGAAGCTTCCAGTCTTGTCTATTGTGTACATCTCTGTAACTTTTGGGCCTTGCACATAGTAGGTACTTAGTAAATTTTTGTTGAATGAATGAATGAATTAGTATTCTAGTTATTACTTTCCAAAAGATTATGTCTACAGATAAATTGCTAAGTTTATCTTTTTCTCTCACATATTGTGAAACATATACTTACATGTTAGGATGTGATACTTATTTATTTAAAACAGCTGCATTTCTAAGGGCCCAAATCTCTTGGAACAGAACCAAATATCCACATCACTATAAGGAAGGGCTGTCATGTTTTATTCTGGTTTCTCTGTATAGCAAAATTCTATATCACTAGCAGAACTGTTATACAACATAGTAACTTGACCTTGAGTATACTATGTGGAATCCATTTGTGGATCCAGCTCATAGACCTTTGCTTTTATAATGCTCAAATTTACAAAGAAAAAAAATTGTAAGTTTATAGAAGGTAGACTAACAGTATGCTCAGAGAGAAAGACCTAGATTAGGTAAAAGAATGACATCTCAGAAGTCAACTCTGAATCAAACTAGTATTGAAATCAGTAATCACTTCAATAATTGGTAAAGCAAATTGTACTTCTTTTTAATTTCTGCAAAAACCAGTAGTAAAAGACTGGTGCTTTTACTTGAAGAGTTTATGAGACTGTCAAGCTTAGTGTTCCAAACATTCTGTAGGAAAATAAAACTCTCATGGTCTTTTGTCTACTAGTCAGGACCAAGAGTTAAAGTAACTGTGGCTTGATCTCACTTGGCTGATCTTTAAGAAAGTAGCTCCAAAAAGGATACCCCTTCTGCCACAGAATACAGGATTCCGTAGTTCTCTACTATCACCTCCTTGTATTATTTCTTTAACACAATAAGAGCTATCATGTTAAGGAAGTATTACATTGACATACATTTAATATATCCACAATTAAAATATGCTTTGTGTATATGCTGCTGTTCCTTACTGTTTTTTGTTTTCCTACTTCTAGTGAAAATTTCCAAGTAAAATATTTTGGAGCATATAAAATTAAAAAAAAAAGTTCTATTAAAAAAAAACAGTATAGGGCTTCCCTGGTGGCGCAGTGGTTGAGAGTCCGCCTGTCGATGCAGGGGACACTGGTTCGTGCCCCGGTCCGGGAATATCCCACATGCCGCGGAGCGGCTGGGCCCGTGAGCCTTGGCCGCTGAGCCTGCGTGTCCAGAGCCTGTGCTCCGCCATGGGAGAGGCCACAACAGTGAGAGGCCCACGTACCAAAAAAAAAAAAAAGTATATAAACTAAAATGGTAAACTAGACCTTCTAACATAGGTAAAGACTTTTTCTTATCCCAAGGGCATTTCTTTCAAGTTACATTTTTCTTTTTTGTAAAGAATGTGGTAGGGAATGATTAATTAAATGATTATTCAATGCTCTAGCCTTCGGTTTATAATGAAATGTTAAGATGCTAATCCCTGGATCCCTAATCTTTCTGTAGTTAGATTCACACTAGCAACAGATCTCCTCTTTACTACTATTTTTAGAACTGTGTAATTCAAACATTTGATATGTCTACTATGACCTCTATAGCAAGAATGAAGGGAAAATTCTCACTTGGTTACAGAACAAAGAGATTAAGAAAGCGTCTGTTACTTACTAAAAATATAAGTAAGGGAATGAGAGCACATTAATTGTTCTTTATATTTTGGGGGGAGGGCAAGAGATATTTTACATTTTATCAGTTAGTTTTGGAATAAAGTAAACAAAGGTGCTGATCAGAAAGATGTATAGTTTACATGTTTAGAATGGCTTATCCATGAATATACACTATCTAACTAATACATTTATGGTATACTTTAGATAAAATGGATTAATTGCAAGGAATACATGGATTTGGAAATAGTATCTTATATCATAGAGCTTCAATAAGATTATCCTAAAAAGGGTATTTTATGCATGGACTTGAGAAAACCCAGATATGTAATGATGTCTTATTTTTGTCTTCATTAGAGAAAATTATGCCAGTTCAGAATGGACGGGATACTTTTCTTTAGTTCCAGAATAAAAATAGGAATTCAGGGAGTACCTAAACTGGTATTGGAAAAAATAAAACACACACAAAAAAACCTTTCCTTTTACAACCTCTCTGATGTCAATGAGAACTTTCTTGCTGTTGTCATTAGTAGTCATAGAGACTAATGTCCTCTTTTCCTTCTTGTCTCTTCCCCTTAAAATTAACAAAAGACATAAAATTAACTTTTGTGGATCATATTTGATTTACCTCTTTCCAGATACCAAAAATTTGGAGAATTTATTTTGTAAATCAATTAGAGCTGCATGAAAATCCTATTCCTTCTGTTCATGTTGAGAGGGATGCCTAAAGCCACAGGATATGGGGATTATTAGATATGCTTTTCTAAGGAGGAAATAGTAAGACAAAAATGGCCTGCCTGAAGTTACAGTTTATAGATTGGAAAAAGGCACAGACAATTAAAAGATGGAGCTACTTAAGGCAAATTATTTGCAATCAAGCTGCAGCTAAATGAGCTTCTTGATGAGAAAGTCAAATTTATGTTGTTTCAAACCAGGGAGAAACATTAAAGTTGAAAGGTGAGCAAAGTACTAGTACAGTCAGATCCAGATAGGTTGATAAGAAAAGTTATTCAGGGCCTCCCTGGTGGCGCAAGTGGTTGAGAGTCCGCCTGCCGATGCAGGGGATACGGGTTCGTGCCCCGGTCTGGGAGGATCCCATATGCCGCGGAGCGGCTGGGCCCGTGAGCCATGGCCGCTGAGCCTGCGCGTCCGGAGCCTGTGCTCCGCAACGGGGGAGGCCACAACAGTGAGAGGCCCGCATACCGCAAAAAAAAAAAAAAAAAAAAAAAAAAAAAAGAAAACTTATTCAAGCAACTAAAACAATGCCTTCTGAAATGTACACACAGACACACACACATACACACACAGAATCATATGCAAAACACCTCAAAATAGAAGACTACATGATTACATACACTTTCAGCCTTTGTTTACATTTTATGTAGATGCCCCTTCTCATCACAAAAGCCCTGTGGCTTGAGAAGCTCAATCACAGAATATAATCATTTTCTCCCACAATCTGTAATTTACTATAGACATTTTATTCGAAAATGATATATTGTTTAAACTCTAAACAACTGTGTTTTCACTTTTTTTCCCTCCCCTCCCTAAATTATACCTTGGCAGCTCTTTGAGTCAATTTTGAAAGAATATGTTTGATAATGAATTCAGAACTTACATAAAGTGCAAAAGCCATGTGAAAGCTTCCAGTGTGATATATCATATTTCTTTCTTTGTTATTAGACATTCGGGTCTGTATGCATCAGTTTCACTGAAAGCAGGATATTGTCCACATATGTCTGTCTGAATGGAATGACTTTCAGGATTTTGTAATTTTGAAAAGGCATCAAGCTAGGCTATCCTTCGTCCCGTTTCTGTTGCATTGGAATGTTAGGCATAACAAGGTAGACAAAAGAAAGGTATAATACAGATCCTTATTGGCAGTCAGCAAGTACAAGGAAATGTAGAAAGAGATCATTTTCTGTTGACATTTTCCCTTATCTTGATTCCCTTATCCTGACTCCCTTATCCTTTCATGCATTAAGTTTTACATGAACAGAATCTGAAAAAATTATCAGCCCTTGTCTGAAACAGACAAAAAAATCTTTCTCCTTCAAATAATCTCCTTTAGGAAGTAAAAACTCTCTAATATTCAAGAATTGAAAATGACAATAAAGAAAATGTCATATTTAGAGCAACAAATAGGAATGTGATTCTGCTGCTAACATGTTGTTTCTAATAGTTGAAATGGAACATTTTTACATTTCCCTGGCCAGGCCTCCCATTGAAAAACACTCCAGAAAAACTGTCCAAATGCCCACAGTGGTAGTTAAGAGGGCCTTTCTCCATCTGATGTTGTTCAGCTACATCTCCCGTTTAACAAAATGTAAAGACACTAAAAAGAAAATACTGTATAGGACACTGAGAGAAAGTTTGGCCCTGAAAATATATTTGTATCTTTTTTGTTTCTTCCCAGTGAATTATAAATTTTTAAAGACGTATTTTAAGCACTTTTGAATGGTTTCTCATTACATTGAACATTGGCTAAAGGAACATTTGGCGATTGAAGTCATATCACCTGAAATGATGGGATTTCCAAATCCACCCTAAATCAGCTTGGTAAGGAGAGCTTAAAAGAAGTGGGAGCATCAATATACAGGATAAAGTTCATTGTTAACTGTACCAGTAACCATTAATTGAGTGACCAAAAATGGGCATAATAGTGATTTTTGTATTAATGATATCCTTAGATGCAAGCCTAATGAGGCAGGTCTGCTTTTAAAGAGTAGTGACAAGTACCTGACAAAGTACCCCTCAAGGTTGAGGCAGCTAAATAACCAACAGAAGTAAATTTTAGTACAAATGTAGATACAGAATTCAACTGACCTGAATTCTAATCGGGGTGCCATCATTATCTAGCTTGAATACTCTGCAGATCAGTCTGGCCTTCTGAAAAATGCTTCCTCATCTACAAAATGAAAGAATTGAACTAAGTAATCACTGCGATTCTTAGAACTATGTAACTCTAAAAATACATCCATAACCCTAGGTTGTCTCAACCTTCTTAAAAGTGTTTTGGTTAGAGAGAGAAAATCTTATAAAAAGTAAAAATCTTTGCTTCTTTGCACAAAACTGGGGACTA
This sequence comes from Mesoplodon densirostris, assembly GCF_025265405.1. Classification (NCBI taxonomy): domain Eukaryota; kingdom Metazoa; phylum Chordata; class Mammalia; order Artiodactyla; family Ziphiidae; genus Mesoplodon; species Mesoplodon densirostris. The sequence continues at coordinate 52,246,963 of NC_082665.1, forward strand.
TATCTGCTTTAAGGGCAGTTTGCCCAGTGGATAGTCTCTGGCATGCTGGGTTAAAGGCTGCAGGCAGGATAATCTCATAGCACTTTGATAAATTACTTCTGTCTTCTATACCTATAGTCCTTAGAAGTTATAGTGAATTACTTATTTTACTCAGGTTTGTAATACAGAATGTCTAAACATGTCTATCTTTCTTCCCCCACAGTGTTGCAATGACATGCTTCTTTATGGAAATGACCATGCCTTTTAACTTGTCTCTCACAATACCTATAAAACTCCCATCATAACTTCACTGGCCTTATTTTTCACCACTGTCCTCCTTGTTTCCTGATGTCCAGTCATGCACACCTCTTTTTCGTCCTTTTAGTTTATCACATTTGTGACTTCTACTCCAGATTATATTATTTGTTCTGCTTTGAATGATTTACTTCCCTTTCAATCCACTCCACCCAACTCTAACATACACACCCTTCACCTTTCAAATTCTTATTCATCCTTTAGAACTCAACTTCCCATTTCTTAGACCATCTTGAACAAGACCTTCTTAATAACCCTCCTTTGTAACAAATAATCCAATTTTAATAATTTATGTATATCACCTACCTACTCCTGTGTAACAATCTTTCCCAGGCTCAGTGGCTTCAAAATAAACAAAGGAACAAAAATATATATTATTGCCCATATTTTATACGTTGATCAGCTGTTTCATCTACTGGTCTCTCCCATGCTCATTCAACTAGACAAAACAAACTGTCTTTACTCACTTGTCTGGAAGTTGGTGCTAACTGATGGCCTCTTATTCTCCAGTATGTTAGCCTGGCTTTCTTACATGATGACAGTCTTAGGACAGCATTATAAGAAAGAACAGAAGCCATAAGTCATCTCAAGACCTAGGATCCAGAATTTATAGACTAAACTTCTGTTTCATTCTGTTAGCCAAAGTATCAGCCAGCCCAGATTCAAGGGGGTGGAGAGACAGACTTCACCTTTTGCTGGAAGGAGCAGAAATATCACAATGCACAGGGCATGAACTCAAAAAGTCATCAGGGGCTATTTTAAAACTCTGAACCACATTATGTAAAATTATTCATTTAATTTCTGCCTTCCCCAGTAGAATATCAGTATATGTGGAGAGGAACTATGCATTTTTTAATCTCTGCATATTGCCAGCATTTAATGTAGTCTTTTGCATGTTCCAAGAATCTATAAACATTTGGTGAATAAATAATTAAATTAATGAGTTAATGAATGAATGGATAAATTAATCAAAAAAGTAACAAACAGATTTCACAGACTTCTACCTATCAGGATGAAGTTTCATCTGTAGAAAAAGAGACATATTTCTCTCCTTGACCCACCAGAATATTAGAAACCACATAAACAGGGGCTATCTGAATCTACTTAAATTTTGCTGAGTATCAAGATTACTGCATTATTTTTCTATTGCTGCTGTAACACAGGGCCACAAACTTAAATTAATGCAACATAAATTTATGAGCTGATAGTTCTGTCAGATGTATGGAATGGCTCAACTGAATTATCTGCTCAGGTTTTCACAAGGCAGGTCAAAATATCATCTCGCTGGGCTCTTATCTGCAGAATCTGGGGAAGAATCAACTTCCAGAATCAGTGAATTTGGATAGAATCCAGTTCCTGCTGTTGTAGGACTAAGGTCATTTTTTCTTGCTGGCTGGTGGTCAGGAGTCATCCTCAGCTCTTCCAACCTGCCCACATTCCTTCTCATGCATCCTCCTTCATCTTTAAGCCAGTGCCATCCATGCTCAAATCTCTTACTTCCTCTTCTGTTCTCAGCCAGGAGAATTCTTTGCCTTTAAGGATTCATGTAATTACATTGGGACTACCTGTATAAACCACAGTAATCTCTCTATCATAAAGTCAATTGATTATTAACCTTAATTACATTTGCAAAGCCATTTTTGCCATGTAGCATAATATATTTATTCACAGGTGCGGCACCAAGGGGCAAAGGTCAAAGGGCCAAAATTCTGTCTATCACAGATACTAAACAGCAACAAACTAAGTTCTAGGAGTCAAGGATATGATTTGGGTGATGAATTTAGGAAAAGGTGATTTCTGAACTCCAAGTCTGTCATGTCTGCTCTCCTTCGCATAGTCCCCAGAGACCAAACTACCATTTCATTTGTCCGCTTAATCTAACATCCTTATTCATCATATGATCTCTAAAAATATTTATCACTGAATGAATTTAATCAAGGGAGTTGTCTCTGACAAGGATATTTGTATACTGTAACACGCAGAGCAAAATGATGTGAAAAGAAAAAAGCAGATACAATGTTTATAAAATCTTGATTATAGAATGCCATGGGCTGACCTGTGTCCCTCAAAATTCATATGTTGAAACCCTAAACCTCAGTAGCTCAGAATGTCACTATATTTGTAGAAGGGGCTTTTAAAGAGGTGATTCAATTAAAATGAGGCCCTAAGCATGAACCTTTATTCAGTCTGACTGGTATCTTTACAAAAAGAGAAAATTGGACACAAAGAGACACCAGGCATGTGCACACACAGAGGAAAGACCATGTGAGGACACAATGAAAAGGTGGCTGTCTGCAAGCTGAGAAGAGGGACCTCACAAGAAATCAAATCTGCTGATACCTTGTCTTGGACTTCCAACCTTCAGAACTGTGAGAAAGTAAATTTCTGTTTAAGCCACCAACCTGTGGTATTTTGTTATGGCAGTCCTAGCAAGCTAATACATAGACAAAGAAACATTAAACATAAATGTCTTGTGAATGGTTAGTGGTAAAAATATATCAGAAATTTTTATCCACACTTAGACCTTTTTAAAAAAGAATTTAAAGATTAGGAAGAAAATTCCAATTGGTTAGTCGTCACTTAATCATTATTTTAAATTTCCCAGTGTCAGAATAAGGAAAGCTGGATGATTCGACAGTTATGGAATGTAATAATTGTAATGACTGAGAAAAGTGAAAGACCAATATAGAATGCTAAAATATTGGACTTTTATTGACAAAACTATAGAAAAATGCTATTATTGTCAACTGTGGTTTGCTACATGTAATATTGTTTATCTACTTGTTTAAAGCAACATACTTTATAGTAACCCTTTAATTGGAAGTGCATTTATGCTTAGGATTCATTCATTCATTCATCTATTCAACGAATATGTATTAAGAAGCTGCTATGTGCCAGACACATGTTTAGGCAATGTTGTTAAGTAGTGTAGATTATTAAGGCCTTGATGCATTCATGTTTAGGAAGATGGAAATCAGCAAACAATACACACCCTAACTGTGTTAGTAATGATGTAGATAAAAGAATAGAGAGAGTAAATGAGGGTGCTATTTTACATACGGTGATCAAGGAGGGACTCTGTGGTAGTAATACCTGAACATAGGCTTAAATAAAGTAAGAAAGCAAGTCATTCAATATTTGAGGAGAAAAGTTTTAGACACAGGGATCAGCAAGTACCAGCCAGGGCCTTAAGCCAGAAAGATTCTGGACTTGTGTACAAGAAATAGCAAAAGACAGTCGTTGCTTGAGGAGATGAGATGGAAAGTAGCAGATGAGATTAGAGCAGTAATTTTAAGGACTACTTCATATAGGGCCATGCAGGCTATAGCAAGGACTTCAGATTTTCTGCTTATTTTCACAGAAGGCCATTAGAATATCATGAGCAGGGCAGTTACAGGATCTGACCTGTGTTTTAAAAGGACTTCTTTTGATACTAGTAGAAAATATATTGGAAAGATAAAAGATGGCTTAGAATAAGGTAGTAGCAGTTGTTGCACTTGGGATATATTTTAAGATAGAGCTATACTTAAAGAAATCAACTAGTCTCATTGGTATGACAAAAAAGTAAAGTCAAGGTTGATATTAATATATTTGGTCTGAGCAAGTAGATGACGGTGATGCCATTTCATGAAATGGGGATCAATAAAAGAAGATGAATTTAGAGAGAAAAATTAAGAGTTTGGTTTTAGTCATATTAAAGTTTGAGAATCCTGTGAGACATTGGAGTTTTGATGAATCAGCAGTTAGAAATAGAATCTGGAATCCAGGGAAGCGGCTTGGAGATGAAGATAAAAAGCTGACAGGTTGTTGGTATAGATAAGGTACTCATAGCCATGAGAGCTGATGTGACCACTTAAGAGGTGAGTAAAGATGAAGAGATAAAGTTTAAGGATAAAATCGAACTCGAAATCCCTCCCTTTCGAGGGAACTCGAAATTTGGAGGGTGGGAAGAAGAGGTGGAGCCAGAAAAAACAAAGGAAAGATCAAGGAAGTAGAACACTAGAAGTATGTGGAGTCTTGGCAGCTAAGGGAAGAAAAAAAAAAGAAAGAAAAAGTGACCAGCAAACTGGTCAAAGGCTATTTAGAGATTGAATAAACTGAAGACTGAAACTTTTCCTAAAGAGCATTTAATATATTTTCAAGTACTTTCAGATGATGGACTTACTTTACTCCAGGGGAAATAATAGAGCAACATGTTTCTCAGCTGTGCAGTGTCTTTCTCAGATGCTCAAGCAACATGCAATAAATTGAAGAATGGATAGACACACTGGAGCGCTCAAGGTCGCCCATAAATGGCCTAGGAAACCTGTCCTGGAAATGCCCAATAAAAGTTCTTTTATGACAAAGTACAGTGTTTTCATCAAGCCAGTGGGTCTTTTCATCCCACAATTTTATTCTGTGACTGAATTATCTAAGAAAACTACTTTTTCATCTTCAAGTCAGCAAAAATATTATTATCAAATCAGGTAATTAGAATGTGTTTTAAAGAATGCTTTTAGTTTGTTTTCTATAGACAATCAACTTGGAATGTGAGGAAGAAATTACAGATTTATGATCTCTCACCATTTTGGACTTCTTTCTGATTTATGCAAACAGTATTAGAATAATCAGTGACTCATGATAAATTTTCAAATTTTGTGATTTACACTTGCACAGAATAAATAAATTTTTCTTTTAATTGCTTGCTGTTTCATTAGTATTACGTTAACTGTCATTTATATTGCATAGAGAAAACAGAAAAGAAAAATTCAACAACTACCCAGGAGTATAAATGGGAAATGTTTCATTAACTTGCCAAATCTATATAAAACGTATTTAAATTTTTCAAAAGAAAAGTATTTGGAACATTTGCCTGAATCATAAGATGCTATGTAAGATTTGACCAATCCACTAGATAATTCTATGTGTCAGTATTTGCTCTAAGTGTTCTGATGTTCCTACCCAATCTTCAACATTGTAGAGTCATTTGAGATTCTTGAAAGGATTAATTGATATAGGTATCAGAACAAACATTTACTTGGTAGAGTGGGTATGGCTTTTATGTGAAGCATTTAAAATTAACCTGAATTTTTTATTTATTGTATTCCATGTTTTTGTTGGTGGTGGTATAATTTCTAAAAAGAATAATTTATGCATCATTTTGGAACAAAATATATTGTCATCTTCCACTTATTTAAGCCATTCTTGCACCCTCAAGTATAGAGTGTTCACCTAAGCCAAGTTGGGTGGATTTGAGAGAGACCATGAAATTTTTGTGTGCATTATTTTAAAGAGGAGTGTTCATAGTTTTCTTCACTGATCTTAGAAACTTAAAGACCATAGTAATTTTGTCCATGAAAGAAATAAAGTGATGTGATGTGATGTCACCAAATCCCTAAAATGTATTCCATGAGTGATCATTAACAGCAGATTGCACACCACTGTTCACTACCAATACATTTTACTCTGCTATAATTGAACAGTTAACCTCATTCAAACAGCAAAATAGTGTATTCTTTTTTATTTTGAGGGAAAGCAGGAATAATAAGAAGAATTGCTTAAGAATAGTGATTTTAATATTTAAATACACTTTCTCTTTTGGTTTTATTCATTACATACCGAGTCTATTTTATAAGAAAACAAACACATATTTTTCTTCCTTAAAGGCAGTTACATAATTCCTGAGAAAGCTGTCATATATTGAAAATGAGAGAGAAGAGCAAAAACAGACAAGAATTATATACATATTATTCTTTTCCATTATGGTTTATTAAAGGATACTGAATATTGTTCCCTGTGCTATACAATAGGACTTGTTGTTTATTCATTCTATATATAATAGTTTGCATCTGCTAGTCCCAAACTCCCAATCCAACCTCTCCTCCCCCTCCCCCTTGGCAATCACAAGTCTTTTCTGTATGTCTGTGAGTCTGTTTCTGATTCGTAGATAAGTTCATTTGTGTTATATTTTAAATTCCACATATAAGTGATACCATATGGTATTTGTCTTTCTCTTTCTGACTTGCTTCACTTAGTATGATAATCTCTAGGTCCATCCATGTAGCTGCAAATGGTATTATTTCATTCTTTTTTTATGGCTGAGTAATATTCCACTTTATATATATACAACATCTTTTTTATCCATTCATCTGTTGATGGAAATTTAGGTTGTTTCCATGTCTTAGCTATTGTAAATGGTGCTATCATGAATACAGGGGTGTATGTATCTTTTCAAATTATAGTATTATCTGGATATATGTCCAGGAATGGGATTGCTGGATCATATGGCAACTCTATTTTTAGTTTGTTGAGGAACCTCTGTATGTTCTCCATAGTGGCTTCACCAATTTACACTCCCATCAGCAGTGTAGGAGGGTTTTCTTTTCTCTATGCTTTCTCCAGCATTTATTATTTGTAGACTTTTTGATGATGTCCATTCTGACTGGTGTGAGGTGGTACCTCATTGTAGTTCTGATTTACATTTCTCTAATAAGAAGCAATGTTGAGTATCTTCTCATGTGCCTATTGGCCATCTGTATGTCTTCTTTGGAGAAATGCCTAGTTAGGTCTTCTGCCTATTTTTTAATTGGGTTGTTTGCCTTTTTTGTTATTGAGTTGTTTGAGCTGTTTGTATTTTTTGGAATTTAAACCCTGTCAGTCACATCATTTGCAAATACTTTCTCCTAGCCCATAGGTTGTCTTTTTGTTTTGTTTATGTGCAAAAGCTTATAAATTTGATTAGGTCCCATTGTTTATTTTTGCTTTTATTTCTATTGCCTTGGTAGACTGAGCTAAGAAAACATTGGTATGATTTATGTCAGTGAATGTTTTGCCTATGCTCTCTTCTAGGAGTTTTATGCTGTCATGTCTTATATTTAAGTCTTTAAGCCATTTTGAGTTTATTTTTGTGTGTGGTGTGAGGGTGTGTTCTAACTTCATTGATTTACCTTCCAGTGTCCAACTTTCCTGGCACCACTTGCTGAAGAGACTGTCTTTCTCCATTGTATATTCTTGCCTCATCTGTCAAATATTAATTGACCATAAGTGTGAGGGTTTATTTCTGGGCTCTCTATTCTGTTCTATTGATCCATATATCTGTTTTGGTGCTAATACCATGCTGTTTTTATTAGCATAGCTTTGTAGTATTGTCTGACATCTAGGTGGGTTATGTTTCCTGCTTTGTTCTTATTCCTCAGGATTGCTTTGGGTCTTTTATGGTTCCATATAAAGTTTAGCATTATTCTAGTTCTGCAAAAAATGTCATGGGTAATTTGATAAAGATCTCATTAAATCTGTAGATTGCATTTAGTAGTATGGCCATTTTAACAGTATTAATTCTTCCAATCCAAGAGCATGGGATATTTTTCTATTTCTTTAAGTCATCTTAAATTTCCTTTATTAATATTTTATAGTTCTCAGAATATAAATCTTTCACCTCCTTGGTCAGGTTTATTCCTAAGTATAATAAAATATATTCTTAAAAGAAAGAGCAGGAGTTGGAAAATAAAAAAGGGGGTGCTTAAGATAGCTTATTGCTAAAAAATACTTTTAGAGTAATATAAAAAGTATAACAAATGACAGTGCATTAGCATTTAGGTAAAAAATGAGAAAACAGGGCCTCCCTGGTGGCGCAAGTGGTTGAGAGTCCGCCTGCCGATGCAGGGGATACGGGTTCGTGCCCCGGTCTGGGAGGATCCCATATGCCGCGGAGCGGCTGGGCCCGTGAGCCATGGCCGCTGAGCCTGCGCGTCCGGAGCCTGCGCGTCCGGAGCCTGTGCTCCGCAACGGGGGAGGCCACAACAGTGAGAGGCCCGCATACCGCAAAAAAAAAAAAAAAAAAAAAAAAAAATGAGAAAACACATTTTAAATTTTATTTAAAAAGTGGTCTCTCTTAAAACATGAAGGTGGGAGCTGAATGTTTATATGCATTATGTTCATATTATTTATTTTATTGTGCATAGCTCTGAAAGGACAAGGTTAAAGTCACCTCTTTGAGGTTGCCCTTCAATGTATTCATTGATTTCCTAAGTGAAATTTTATAACTTAATTTCACTTACTCCCCAAGCTGAAATTTTTGGGAAAAGGGAGAGGACTTTTCAACCCATTAATTATGTTTAATAAGTTACTTTAGACATGAACGATGTTTCAGAGTCTATAGTGATTAAAGGTTGCCAGTAAATATATTTGTGCTTCAACTAAAAGATGTAAATTTACTTCAAGCTCCTCTCCCACCTCCACTGAGTTTAGATATTTACAGAATGATCTAAGTTTTATAGCCATTATGTTAAAAGTAGGCCAAGGGCTTATTTTATGACTTCACTGAGTAGACACCACAACATATCACTTTGGAGGTAAGTGTTTTTCTTTAATCTGAAGATTCCCTTTGCATTTGAAAGTTGCCTAAAACAACTTAAAATTCAGATATTTCTTAATTATGAAGTAAAACTAACTCTATTTCACATCTAATTCAGGACACATTCTAACTTTCTAAATCTAAAATCAACAGACTATATAATTTGGTAATTTTTTCTTATAATTTTTATTTCATCAAACCCACAGAAGGAAAAGGAAGCTTCTTAACTATCAACAAATAAGGTTATATTATGGTTTAATGTTATAAAAGTGTATGTCAGAAAGATATAATATAAAGGCTATTTCATCAATCCTAAAATGGAGTTAGAAATATATGGAGGCTCCATTTTATTTATTTATTTTTTTAAAAAATGAAGTCCAGGTAAATTTAATACCTATCACTGCATCATGTATATTTCAAATTTTAGAGTATATTTCCAACAATATCAATCACCAACTTTCTGTTTAACAGATAGACATTTAGTTTGGGGACTTAAAGCCTGGCTGCCATATTGGAGGCTGCCAGTAGGTGGCAATGTAACTTATAAAGACATTAAGAGAAAGCAGTGTGAAGGAAAACATCTCTAAAAGAAATGCAATTTATTCTTGGTCAGAGAACCAAGGGAAGCTACAACTTTTTGTTTGAAGCTCTTCCTAGGAAAATCTTCTTGTGTTACATTCTAGAATTGTTTTCTACTTGGAACAGACTAAAATTTGTGAGTAGATGGAGAAAACATTCTGGAAAGTATACGAATTTGCCAACTCAGAAATTTTTGATGAATACCTCCAATTATATAAAATAAATTGGCCTGATTTATTTTTCTAATTGAATTGATAAGTCCAACCAGACTTTGCATAGAATCATCAACCAGTGGCTAGCACTGTATCCTTCTTTAAATTATATTGATATTAAATTCTAACCTACATAAAAGTAATCAAACTACTATACCAGGAACAGAGCACAGAAACCTGGACACAAAGTATCAGAGAAACCAAAATATTGTTACATGTTCAAACAAACAAATTAGAACAAACACAAATGTTCATGAATTGACACTGTTCCTGCCCCATCCCCAGCACACAGGCACACACACACAGACAAACTTTGGACTTTCACTATCAAATTTAGTTTTCTTAACCCTAGGCAAATTAGAAGAAACCCAGTAGAAAGGTAAAGAAACTATTGAAGACATGTCTACTATTAGCAATGTAGTGATCACTAACAGGGAAGAGATTAAAAGAATCGTAAGAAATACATACACATACACACATAAGTACATACTCAGATTGACAATTTTCTTCTTAATCTGGGGTAATTTAGTGTAGTATAAAATAATACTATATACCTCAATGGTTTCTCTTAATACCACTATATTAAAACTATATTGAAGCATAAATAATGTCTTTAACAATGATAGGGAATATATATATATTATATATATATATATATAATATATATATATGCAATGTAACAGTTTATAAAAAATATAGATATTTGTCATGACTTTGAAAAAAGTTTTAATTTAAGATAACTGAAATAGAACTCTGAAAGATAATCAGGAAAAGAACTAAGTTTTAATATATGGTAAGCAGAATGCTAAATGCCTTATATAAAGAAACAAACCTATTTGGTACATTATTTTTAATCTTTATTTTATGAATGAGGAATAAAGGCTCATAGAATTTAAGAAACATGTCAGTGTTGGCACAGCTATTAAAGTGACAAAATTGGATCTCAAGCCCAGACCTGACTCTAAGGTTGCTTCTTCTACCACAGTGTGTCATTTTAGTGATTTGAATAATTGATTTACATAGAGTGGCACAAACTCTAAAATGAAGTGTTAACGTACTTGGTCAGATCAGAGTTTTATTATCAACTCGACAAAAGCACATTTAAATAGGCCTGGAGAAAGATGTATCACATATCTAAATGCAATGCTATGTTTTTTGTTCGAAAGATATACGGAAGCCATTTGTTCCCATATTAAGTAATCCCAAAGTACATTTGCTTTGAATTTTCTTTTTTTTTAATTTAAAATTTTTATTTTTTGGTTTTTAAATATCCTACTAGGTTTTTGCATGCCACTTTTTTCTCTTGTTCCACTGTGACTACCTCTATCAAACTCTTGCTTTTTTATCTAAATTCTAACTAGCTTACTATACTGTAAACAACCAAATGGATGGCCAAACTCATTGGAATGTTGTGTTATAAAAAGATGGAATTCCTGATTAACTGTCTATGAGGTTTGCTATAAATGAAATATACTAATTCTAGTCGCTAAATTTTAAGGTATCTGTTTTGTTTAGAGACAATTTTTTTCTTCTTTTTCTGAATTCTCAGCTATATTTCAAACATTTGAGTATCCTTCAAAATGAGGATTTCCATTTACTTTTATTATATAGAATATTTATAATGCCTTGAACAGTTTCTCAGATGGAATTCATAAGTTAAAAACTAGTATTAGCTGCATTTTTACCTCAGCTTTAGGTTTTAAGGTTAAACAGAATTTTAATGTAAACAGTTTCAGGAACCTGTTCAGAATTCTGTTAAGATTACACAGAATAACTAGTTAAAACACTCTATACTAGCAAATAATTGTGGAAAGTTCTAAGATTTCTTATTTTCCTGGCTCTATACATAGTATTCTGCTCTTCATGTCTAATTGAAGTTACACATAGTGTCAACCTTGTAGAAATAATAAATTAAGAGTAGTGTAGGTTTTTAAAAAAATTTTTATTAGTTTCTGCTTTATAACAAGGTGAATCAGTCATACATATACATCTGTTCCCACATCCCTTCCCTCCTGCGTCTCCCTTCCTCCCACCCTCCCCATCCCACCCCTCCAGGCGGTCACAAAGCACCGAGCCGATCTCCCTGTGCTCTGCGGCTGCTTCCCACTATCTATCTACCTTACGTTTGGTACTGTATTTGTGATTTAATGACAATAATTTGTGCATATATGGTACTTTCCCCCAAATTGCTTTGGAAAAACTTTGCAACATCCTCTCCTAAAACCTTACCAATATCCTTTTTAAGAAGATGACAAATATCATTATATCAGTAAGAAAAAAGATGAATAGAAGATATAAATAAAAAAGTAACATTTAGAAAAGGTATTTCTAATTTGGCTATATGCTAATTAAAAATCCAAGTAAGTACCTACATTACCAATATTCCATAAGATCTGTGGAAAAAGTAAATAACTCCTATGGAAAGAAGCTATATATAAGCCATAGACACTGCTCTCAATGCTTACGTTGTGTTTTAGTCCCTTAAATGTGAAAGTCAACAATTTGACAACTCTCTTGCAGGCACGTGGTTAATTATGCAATATTCTATATGATTCAGTAGATTTGTTTTTTCTAGAATATATAACCACATTGACTTCTTGAAACCACATAATCTGTTATTTAGAAGTTGTGGTAACGCTTTTTAAGTGTTCTCCAACTCCAGCTCTAAAAATGGTTTGCTATTGTTCCTGTTGTTTAGTAAATTAGACCAAACTTCCAGCACTAAGTCATACTCTTTTCCTTTCTACCACTGTTTTTCCTACTTTGGAGAGCTATCATTTTCCAAAGCAGACTTACATAGAAGAGAACAGGCAGGAAACAAGGTCTTAAATCCTAGACCAGCTCTTCTTTTTATTGTTAGTCCTATTACCTTGGCCAAATCATTTAACCTTTCTGAACCCCACATTTTGAGTCACGAAAATGAAGGAGGTGGCGTAAATTATCTGTAAGGCCTCTTCCAGTTCTACAACACTCTGATTATCTGTACAGGATTTCAAAGTGGGTCACCAACTTTAGACTTCCTGGGTTTTCCTTTGTAATCTGCCTTAAGAACAGTACTGGTAATATATAGCATCACAAGAATAAATTGGTAGACCTTTATTTGAGTGAATCACTTGGAAAGTTTTTTAAAATTGTTGTTCAAAAAAATCTATCTTTAATCTATAATAGGTGCCAAACAATTAATTAGTTATGGATATAAAATAATTCTCTTTGTACTGCCAATTTTGTTACTAAGATAAATAACAATGATTTTATGTCTTAGGTATGGACACATATGGTTCATGTTAATATCATATCTCATTATTCTTTACATTTTCTTCACTCCAAGTTTTCTTTCTGCTGCTTCTATAAACTAGCTATTCAATGTAAGCCAGTAATAAGATATTTTTAAACTACTAAATCTTATAAAGTCCATCTCCCACTTTCTATGTGTAAGGAGAATAAGAAATCATTTTGAGTTAGCATCAGTTTCCTTGAAAAAGCAGTCTACCTAAATAAAAATAGTACATTCCATTTGTATACTATGGTCTTTGGAAGGTACAGGCTAGATATTTACAAATAATATACATGATACTTGTCAAGTTAGAGATATGGACTATTATTAATAACGTTTTGTCTTCCACCTTTCTTGATTATGTATGTTATTTTAACAAAAGATATATATCACATGCAGTACATTGGGAAAAACACTGACCTATGTGAATCTACAGGACCTTATTCCCAGTTCCTAGTGTGTAGTATCTATGTGTACTTGGTCTAGTCATTTGAGATTTCATGTGTAAAATGAAGGTCTAACTTATCCTTAAGTTTCTTGCCAGTTCTTACTTTCTATATATAATGAAAATATTACTCTTCCACTCTTCTTACTTGGTACAGTTTATATGATAAATCTTCCTGTTTTAGCAAAGGTAAAGAGAAAGAGTGAGTCACAGTCTCACAGAGGTGTCATAGTTTTCTCACCTAGTCTCCCCTTCACTCCCTTAAATTGGCTCTTTAAGGACAATTTACTCATTTACTTATGTTTCCTATATTGGATCCAAAAACAAGTCCAAGCAAAAAAATGTACCAGTAAGATTTTTATCTTAGTTAAATTTGAATAGAAATCATTAAGCATTTAGTAAAACATATTCACTTAACAATCAAAATAATTGTACTGTGTATCAAAGGAAAACAAAAACAAAACTGGAAGAAAGATTGACTACCACCTGTGAAGGTTGCCAGCTTCTGACAGAGAGAAAGAATATTCTATAAAGTTCCCACAGGAATCAGCATCCCTCTTTATGTTCCAAAAGCATTCATGTTAAATTTCACAGGATATTAAATGCTTTGTAATTAATATCAGTGTATTTTTTGAAACAAACCAGTAGCCTGAAGTCAGAGAAGACATAAATAAACACAAAGAAAATTGACTGGCTTGATGCCATGTCCTTAGAAGTAAAGCTGGGATTAGAATCCAGCACATTTCTTATTCTATTAGATAAGAAAAAAAAATCTACCATAATAAAAAGAGTCAGAAGAAAGCTTACATATTGAACCCATGAATATATACCTTGGGAGCTAAAATAAACAGACAAACAAAAAGCAAAGAAAAATAAAAAAGAGAGAGAAAACAAATCAGCCTGAAGCCATTTGAGTTTGACACAACTTGTTTCTTCTCTGATTAGAGTAGAATAAGTAAATGGAAAGTGATGTATGTATTGGGGGTGGGGGGGAATGAAGATCTATAACAATAATACAACAAAAGACTTTCAGCTTTGAGTTTCTATCAAATTAAGATTTATATGAGGGTTTTATTTTTTAACCTTATTATTTTAAAATGTGGAGTGACTTCTCTTATTTGTTTTTACTTATTAGATATCTTAAGTTTGCAGAGCCAAAGCAAATCAGAAGTTTGAGGTTGTGTAATTGATGCATCAGTTAATTTAACAGTCAACAGGTTGGTGATGAGAAAACTGTAGATTCAGAGTATCTGGATTCTTAATTATTAATGACTTAGGAAAATTTTTTGGTTTCTCTGACCCTATTCTTCACATCTGTTCTGTTCAAATTTCCTGCTTCCACCACAGCTTAGACAAAAGGCACAAGAATGATGGTTATGTGAAATACATTGTATAGCAGAAAGCACTAGGCATATGCAAAGTAGTAGTATTATCAAAGTGTCCTAAATTTTGGCAGTTATCTGATGCAGAATATGAATTATCCAGATAATGATTATGAAGACCCACCTGTCATTGGATACGCAGATGTTTAAAATATACTTAATGATTCATAAGATGTGGTGCTAATTAAATCTCTAATTATGTGTTTTCTAATTTTAGTGTAATGATGACTCTTCTAGCCTTAGGTCTTTTTGCTTTCTGTTTTATGTTTTCACCAATTTCAAAACTGACTAAAAACTACACAAAAATCAGTGAAATATTTTTAGTTTGTGTATCTTTTTAGCTTATATTGGTAGAGTGTTAGATAAATATCTCCTTCACCATTAACCGTTATAGTTATTAAGTATATTTTTGTCCATTAGAAATACAGAAGACACTGACACATGAGAATTTTTTTATACTACACTTTAAATCTAGAAATTACTCTATGTGTTAAGGTGGGATTTTTCGAATGAAAGTAGTTAGTTGCCAGATATTTTACACTGCTTTTTTTTTATTTAACAAATTTAATCAGTTTTACATATACATATGTTCCCATATCCCCTCCCTTTTGCGTCTCCCTCCCGACCTCCCTATCCCACCCCTCCAGACGGTCACAAAGCACCGAGCTGATCTCCCTGTGCTATGCGGCTGCTTCCCACTAGCTACCTACCTTACATTTGGTAGTGTATATATGTTCATGCCACTCTTTCGCTTTGTCACGGCTTGCCCTTCCCCCTCCCCATATCCTCAAGTCCATTCTCTAGTAGATCTGTCTCTTTATTCTTGTCTTACGCCTGTGTTCTTCATGACATTTTTTTTCCTTAAATTCCATATATATGTGTCAGCATACAGTATTTGTCTTTCTCTTTCTGACTTACTTCACTCTGTATGACAGACTCTAGGTCCATCCACCTCATTACAAATAGCTCAATTTCATTTCTTTTTATGGCTGAGTAATATTCCATTGTATATATGTGCCACACCTTCTTTATCCATTCATCCGATGATGGACACTTAGGTTGTTTCCATCTCCGGGCTATTGTAAATAGGGCTGCTATGAACATTTTGGTACAGGACTCTTTTTGAATTATGGTTTTCAGGGGTATATGCCCATTAGTGGGATTGCTGGGTCATATGGTAGTTCTATTTGTAGTTTTTTAAGGAACCTCCATACCGTTCTCCATAGTGGCTGTACCAATTCACATTCCCACCAGCAGTGCAAGAGTGTTCCCTTTTTTCCACACCCTCTCCAGCATGTATTGTTTCTAGATTTTTTGATGATGGCCATTCTGACTGTTGTGAGATGATATCTCATTGTAGTTTTGATTTGCATTTCTCTAATGAGTAAAGATGTTGAGCATCCTTTCATGTGTTTGTTGGCAGTCTGTATACCTTCTTTGGAGAAATGCCTATTTAGGCCTTCTGCCCATTTTTGGATTGGGTTGTTTTTTTTTTTTTGTTATTGAGCTGCCTGAGCTGTTTATAAATTTTGGAGATTAATCCTTTGTCAGTTGCTTCATTTGCAAATATTTTCTCCCATTCTGAGGGTTGTCTTTTGGTCTTGTTTATGGTTTCCTTTGCTGTGCAAAAGCTTTTAAGTTTCATTAGGTCCCATGTGTTTATTTTTGTCTTTATTTCCATTTCTCTAGGAGGTGGGTCCAAAAGGATCTTGCTGTGATTTATGTCATAGAGTGTTCTGCCTATGTTTTCCTCTAAGAGTTTGATAGTGTCTGGCCTTGCATTTAGGTCTTTAATCCATTTTGAGCTTATTTTTGTGTATGGTGTTAGGGAGTGATCTAATCTCAAACTTTTACATGTCCCTATCCAGTTTTCCCAGCACCACTTATTGAAGAGACTGTCCTTTCTCCACTGTACATTCCTGCCTCCTTTATCAAAGATAAGGTGACCATATGTGTGTGGGTTTATCTCTGGGCTTTCTATCCTGTTCTATTGATCTATCTTTCTATTTTGTGCCAGCACCACACTGTCTTGATTACTGTAGCTTTGTAGTATAGTCTGAAGTCAGGGAGCCTGATTCCTCCAGCTCCATTTTTCGTTCTCAAGATTGCTTTGGCTATTCGGGGTCTTTTGTGTTTCCATACAAATTGTGAAATTTTTTGTTCTAGTTCTGTGAAAAATGCCAGTGGTAGTTTGATAGGGATTGCATTGAATCTGTAGATTGCTTTGGGTAGTAGAGTCATTTTCACAATGTTGATTCTTCCAATCCAAGAACATGGTACATCTCTCCATCTATTTGTATCATCTTTAATTTCTTTCATCAGTGTCTTATAATTTTCTGCATACAGGTCTTTTGTCTCCTTAGGTAGGTTTATTCCCAGATATTTTATTCTTTTTGTTGCAAAGGTAAGTGGGAGTGTTTCCTTGATTTCACTTTCAGATTTTTCCTCATTAGTATATAGGAATGCCAGAGATTTCTGTGCATTAATTTTGTATCCTGCTACTTTACCAAATTCATTGATTAGCTCTAGTAGTTTTCTGGTAGCATCTTTAGGATTCTCTATGTATAGTATCATGTCATCTGCAAACAGTGACAGCTTTACTTCTTCTTTTCCAATTTGGAATCCTTTTATTTCCTTTTCTTCTCTGATTGCTGTGGCTAAAACTTCCAAAACTATGTTGAATAAGAGTGGTGAGAGTGGGCAACCTTGTCTTGTTCCTGATCTTAGTGGAAATGGTTTCAGTTTTTCACCATTGAGGATGATGCTGGCTGTGGGTTTGTCATATATGGCCTTTATTATGTTGAGGAAAGTTCCCTCTATGCCTACTTTCTGGATGGTTTTTATCATAAATGGGTGTTGAATTTTGTCGAAAGCTTTCTCTGCATCTATTGAGATGATCATATGGTTTTTCTCCTTCAATTTGTTAATATGGTGTATCACGTTGATTGATTTGCATATATTGAAGAATCCTTGCATTCCTGGAATAAAGCCCACTTGATCATGGTGTATGATCCTTTTAATGTGCTGTTGGATTCTGTTTGCTAGTATTTTGTTGAGGATTTTTGCATCTATGTTCATCAGTGATATTGGCCTTTAGTTTTCTTTCTTTGTGACATCCTTGTCTGGTTTTGGTATCAAGGTGATGGTGGCCTCATAGAATGAGTTTGGGAGTGTTCCTCCCTCTGCTATATTTTGGAAGAGTTTGAGAAGGATAGGTGTTAGCTCTTCTCTAAATGCTTGATAGAGTTCGCCTGTGAAGCCATCTGGTCCTGGGCTTTTGTTTGTTGGAAAAATTTTTATCACAGTTTCAATTTCAGTGCTTGTGATTGGTCTGCTCATATTTTCTATTTCTTCCTGATTCAGTCTTGGCAGGTTGTGCATTTCTAAGAATTGGTCCATTTCTTCCAGGTTGTCCATTTTATTGGCATAGAGTTGCTTGTAATAATCTCTCATGATCTTTTGTATTTCTGCAGTGTCAGTTGTTACTTCTCCTTTTTCATTTCTAATTCTATTGACTTGAGTCTTCTCCCTTTTTTTCTTGATGAGTCTGGATAATGGTTTATCAATTTTGTTTATCTTCTCAAAGAACCAGCTTTTAGTTTTATTGATCTTTGCTATTGTTTCCTTCATTTCTTTTTCATTTATTTCCGATCTGATTTTTATGATTTCTTCCCTTCTGCTAACTTTAGGATGTTTTTGTTCTTCTTTCTCTAGTTGCTTTAGGTGCAAGGTTAGGTTGTTTATTCGAGATGTTTCCTGTTTCTTAAGATAGGATTGTATTACTATAAACTTCCCTCTTAGAACTGCTTTTGCTGCATCCCATAGGTTTTGGGTCGTCGTGTCTCCATTGTCATTTTTTTCTAGGTACTTTTTAATTTCCTCTTTGATTTCTTCAGTGATCACTTCATTATTAAGTAGTGTATTGTTTAGCCTCCATGTGTTTGTATTTTTTACAGCTCTTTTCCTGTAATTGATATCTAGTCTCATAGCATTGTGGTCGGAAAAGATACTTGATACAATTTCAATTTTCTTAAATTTACCAAGGCTTGATTTGTGACCCAAGATATGATCTATCCTGGAGAATGTTCCATGAGCACTTGAGAAAAATGTGTATTCTGTTGTTTTTAGATGGAATGTCCTATAAATATCAATTAAGTCCATCTTGTTTAATGTATCATTTAAAGCTTGTGTTTCCTTATTTATTTTCATTTTGGATGATCTGTCCATTGGTGAAAGTGGGGTGTTAAAGTCCCCTACTATGATTGTGTTACTGTCGATTTCCCCTTTTATTGCTGTTAGTAATTTCCTTATGTATTGAGGTGCTGCTATGTTGGGTGCATAAATATTTACAATTGTTATATCTTCTTCTTGGATAGATCCCTTGATCATTATGTAGTGTCCTTCATTGTCTCTTCTAGTAGTCTTTAGTTTAAAGTCTATTTTGTCTGATATGAGAATTGCTACTCCAGCTTTCTTTTGGTTTCCATTTGCATGGAATATCTTTTTCCATCCCCTTACTTTCAGTCTGTATATGTCTCTAAGTCTGAAGTGGGTCTCTTGTAGACAGCATATATATGGGTCTTGTTTTTGTATCCATTCAGCCAATCTGTGTCTTTTGGTGGGAGCATTTAGTCCATTTACATTTAAGGTAATTATCGATATGTATGTTCCTATTCCCATTTTCTTAATTGTTTTGGGTTCATTATTGTAGGTCTTTTCCTTCGTTGTGTTTCTTGCCTAGAGAAGTTCCTTTAGCATTTGTTGTAGAGTTGGTTTGGTGGTGCTGAACTCTCTCAGCTTTTGCTTGTCTGTAAACGTTTCAATTTCTCCATCAAATCTGAATGAGATCCTTGCTGGGTAGAGTAATCTTGGTTGCAGGGTTTTCTCCTTCATCACTTTAATTATGTCTTACCACTCCCTTCTGGCTTGTAGAGTTTGTGCTGAGAGATCAGCTGTTATCCTGATGGGGATTCCCTTGTGTGTTATTTGTTGTTTTTGCCTTGCTGCTTTTAATATGATTTCTTTGTGTTTAATTTTTGACAGTTTGATTAATATGTGTCTTGGCGTATTTCTCCTTGGATTTATTCTGTATGGGACCCTCTGTGCCTCCTGGACTTGATTAACTATTTCCTTTCCCATATTAGGGAAGTTTTCAACTACAATCTCTTCAAATATTTTCTCAGTCCCTTTCTTTTTCTCTTCTTCTTCTGGAACCCCTATAATTCGAATGTTGGTGCATTTAATGTTGTCCCAGAGGTCTCTGAGACTGTCCTCTGTTCTTTTCATTCTTTTTTCTTTATTTTGCTCTGCATCAGTTATTTCCACTATTTTATCTTCCACCTCACTTATCCGTTCTTCTGCCTCAGTTATTCTGCTATTGATCCCATCTAGAGTATTTTTTATTTCATTTATTGTGTTTTTAATGGATGCTTGATTCATCTTTAGTTATTCTAGGTCCTTGTTCACTGTTTCTTTCATTTTGTCTATTCTATTTCCAAGATTTTGGATCCTGGAAATAGAATCTTGGATCACCTTTACCATCATTATTCTGAATTCTTTTTCAGGTAGACTGCCTATTACCTCTTCATTTGTTAGGTCTGGTGGGTTTTTATCTTGCTCCTTCTCCTGCTGTGTATTTTTCTGTCTTCTCATTTTGCTTATGTTACTGTGTTTGGGGTCTCCTTTTTGCAGGCTGCAGGTTCATAGTTCCCGTTGTTTTTGGTGTCTGTCCTTAGTGGTTAAGGTTGGTTTAGTGGGTTGTGTAGGCTTCCTGGTGGAGGGGACTAGTGCCTGTGTTCTGGTGGATGAGGCTGGATCTTGTCTTTCTGGTGGGCAGGTCCACGTCTGGTGGTGTGTTTTGGGGTGTCTGCAGACTTTTTATGATTTTAGGCAGCCTCTCTGCTAATGGGTGGCATTGTGTTCCTGTCTTGCTAGTTGTTTGGCATAGGGTGTCCAGCACTGTAGCTTGCTGGTCGTTGAGTGAAGCTGGGTGTTTGTGTTGAGATGGAGATCTCTGGAAGATTTTCGCCATTTGATATTATGTGGAGCTGGGAGGTCTCTTGTGGACCAGTGTCCTGAAGTTGGCTCTCCCACCTCAGAGGCACAGCACTGACTCCTGGCTCCTCAATTTGGGATGATTTGTTGTCTATTCATGTATTCCACAGATGCAGGGTACATCAAGTTGATTGTGGAGCTTTAATCCGCTGCTTCTGAGCCTGCTGGGAGAGATTTCCCTTTCTCTTCTTTGTTCCCACAGCTCCCGGGTCTCAGCTTTTGATTTGGCCCTACCTCTGTGTGTAGGTCGCCGGAGGGCGTCTGTTCTTCGCTCAGACAGGACAGTGTTAAAGGAGCAGCCACTTCGGGGACTCTGGCTCACTAAGGTTGGGGGGAGGGAGGGGCACGGAGTGCGGTTCGAGCCTGCAGCGGCAGAGGCCTGCATGACGTTGCACCAGCCCGAGGCACGCCGTGCATTCTCCCAGGGAAGCTGTCTCTGGATCACGGGACCCCGTCAGTGGCCGGCTGTACAGGCTCCCGGAAGAGCGGCGTGGACAGTGACCTGCGCTCGCACACAGGCCTCTTGGAGGTGGCAGCAGCAGCCCCAGCGTCCCACGTCCGTCTCTGGGCTCCGCTCTTTCATCCGCGGCTTGCGCCCATCTGTGAGGCTCCTTTAAGCAGCGCTCTTAATCCCCTCTCCTCGCGCACCAGGAAACCAAGAGGGAAGAAATAGTCTCTTGCTTCTTCGGCAGCTCCAGAGTTTTCCCGGACTCCCTCCCGGCTAGCTGTCGCGCATTAGCCCCCTTCAGGCTGAGTGCTCGCCACCAGCCCCAGTCCTCTCCCTGCGCTGTGACCGAAGCCCGAGCCTCAGCTACCAGCGCCGCCCGCCCCGGCAGGCGAGCAGACAAGCCTCTCGGGCTGGTGAGTGCCGCTCGGCACCGATCCTCTGTGCAGGAATCTCTCCGCTTTGCCCTTCCCAGGTACGTGGGGAGTTTCTTGCCTTTTGGGAGGTCTGAGGTCTTCTGCCAGCATTATGTAGGTGTTCTGTAGGAGTTGTTCCACGTGTAGCTATATTTCTGGTGTATCCACTGCTTCTTATCATGTCCACAAACAGGAAATGTGTCCCAATTAATTTTGCTAGACATTTATAAATGAAAAGGAAATACAATTTTAGTTTGCCTGGTTCTTTTTCTAGAATGACACAGACAACTGCTGACGGTGAAGATATGTTTTAGCTTTATAAACTTCTAAAAACACTATTTAAAATGTCAAATTTTCCAACAGTAATAAGAAAAGCTTACTTAGAGCACACAAAAAACCTGCATGCTCTTATCCTGCAAGAGCCCAGCTTGACCCTGGTGATAATACCTCTCAAATTTACAAAATTGTTCATCCAAATGTTAAAAGAGGTGGGCAGTATAATATTTTTACATTGACTTGTAAATAGTTTTCACACAGGTTTTGATTTTGTAATGCAGGTCCCAGAGCTATGATAAAAATAAATCTTAATTCTTTTATATGATAAATTAATTTCATCTCATATACCTTTCACCTAATTTCTATATCAGGATAGTAGCTTTTAAAAATTCTTTTTGCAATATTAATTAGAGAGGCAGTAAAAGATTCCATGGCATTTTCAATGTGTATATACTACATTTACACATTTATATACATTATGTGTAAGGGTATTTTTAAATGAACAAAGCTTTTTGAATTCCAAAAATATACAAATTAAGATTATTTGTAGGTAGTGAAGTTTTTTTCCATCTAAATTTCAGGTGATATAGATTTTTATATTTATATTATTGAAAAATTATTCATAGCAATAATTCTATTATACAAGATGAGAAAAATAAAATAAATGGCAAACCATACCAACCAGTCTGCTGACACTCTCATTCTAAATGTAGAGATATTTTAAAATTTACCTCCAATATTAAATGATCTTTTTCTGCACAAGGTGTTAGAAATGTAGATGAACTGACATACTTGAAATGAGTTATTTTAGACTTAGTAGGTATAATTAATACACCTTGAAAAGGGAAGTAGTGTTGATTAAGGAACTATTGGCATTCCTCATTAATCTTGCCTCATATCCTCTTAGTGACTCTTTATGTAATGCTTTGGGCTTTTATAGGATATAGTTTATGGTAAAGGATAATGACTGCTTAGTGAGCCTGTCGCCACGAGTGTCATCAGTACCCCTACAGAGTATTTCCTCATTCAGGCTAACTTTTTGCCCTATTTAGATAAGGGCATAGCATTTCCAGGTCATTTCACCATAAAGAATAAGGTCACTGCTGTAATGTTAACATTGCCAGGGCTTCCACATAATTTCTTGTATCCTGTGTTAATTCTTCCCTATTCATGGTTCAAGGGAGAGACACTATTTGCAGCCACATGCAGAGAAAAGGGACAGTGTTATCTGCTCAAGTTGTATCTTTCCAGGGCATTGCTAAACCCTGGTGTACTGGCCCACAGTATAGTTTGTTTCCACTCTCACAAACTTATTCTTCCACTTGAGTCCATACAGGAGTGGATATTCTAAGCTGTGAAATGCACCAGCTTTAGCTGAGGAAACCACATATAATCTTCTATAATCATAAGGATCACAGAAGACATAGAAGCTCAAAGTCAGCAAATAGTTAAATGGGGAAATGATTATAACAAGGAGAATGAAAAATGGAATTCATATTAGAAAAAACTGAAAAAATATGATAGAACATCAGAAGAGACTTGTGATTTACAACAAAGCAAAGATGAAAATATGGAAAAAAACCCTACATCATAAAGATGAGATAACAGAGTAGTTGGAGTAAAAAAAATGGCTCATTGAGAGGGATCCTCTATCTTTTCCTACCTTTCATTGGGTACACCTGAAGCTATCAAAAAAAATTAGAACCTATTTTGTAATAACTTGCAAAGACTGTTTCTATAAACCATGTACTGCCTGTTAAAATACAGTATGTTCTGAAGCTCACTGATAGAATTATAGTCATTGTTTTAGCTATACTCTTGCTTGTTTTCAGTAGAAAATGGAAATACAAATAAGGTCACTGATTCCCTTAAAATTGTAAAAGACATTAGTGTGCTGTGATCAAAACACTCAATTTACTAGTTTAGTGAAAGAATACTCTAAGTTCCTTTAGTTCTAAATGACTGTGATTAAATTACCTTTGTTTTCTAGGACACAAAAGCCTAAAGACAACACAGGACATGAAATCATTAATTTTCTAGCTCTGCTTGTCTTTCCTCACAAACTCCAGTCTCCTTCAAAATTCTCCTGAAATGTCTGGGAGCTCTCATGATGTCAGCAGTAGGGTAGTCCTCTCTGCTAAACTATGCATTGGACATGTCCTACTTCATTGATTTTGGTGCCATTTGATGATGTCCTCTTTTACTACTGTTACTACTAGAGAAATCACAGCTGCCAAAACCCATTGGATTAAGTGTGTGCAAACTCAACTCAAGAAACTAACTGAA
The DNA here is from genome assembly GCF_025265405.1 of Mesoplodon densirostris. Lineage (NCBI taxonomy): Eukaryota > Metazoa > Chordata > Mammalia > Artiodactyla > Ziphiidae > Mesoplodon > Mesoplodon densirostris. Next base: position 52,270,958 of record NC_082665.1, read on the forward strand.
GTAAGTTTCCTGTATATGAAAACCTATGAGTCAGGGCAAAGTTATATAGTAAATGGTTGCAAGGGGTTTAATGCAAGAGGTCTATCAGAGAAAACAATCTTAAATAATTTTGTGAGAAACATTAGGTAAAGGAAAGAACACTACATAAAGAGGATTAACCTAATTTGGGAAGCAGGAGAGGCTTATCAAAAAAGGAGATTTAACCTGAAACAAGAATAAATAAATCACAGATTTCTACTCACGAGATCTGAAAAAAATAAGTACTTTGAATGGGTCCCCTTCAAAGTGAAGGAACATCATAGATATGCTACCTAAATAATTACATTTAAAAGATAATTGGGCTTGCAAGAAAGAACAAATCAATATTTAGATGGTGCCAGAAAACTAGAGTCAATTACCAATATCTATGCTGAGATCTGAAAACAACAACCAGTCAAACTTTAGATATAAGCAAATAGAATTGTCAAGAATCATATAATTAATGAAACTGAAAACCCCATACCAGGATTAAACAGAAGATTAAGCAAAATTTTGTTCTACTATTAGGAAATTATATGTTCAATATTAAAAAAATTACTCAAACTTCTGCAGAGGAGAATAAGAATATTAATAAATAAAATGTATGTGTGTTTGTGTATATGTGTATATGACAGAATAAGGAAAAACATAACATGTATAATAAGAACCTGATAAGGAGATAATAGAGACAATGGAGGAGAGTTAGCATTCAAGCTAGTTAAAAATATACCAAAGCCAATGGAAGACATGAAGCCACAGATATGAAGCAGGTAAATACCAAAAGTGACAATCAGAAGAAAATATTATTATAAAAAGATAGAAGACCAAAACATGAATGGCCTAAGTATCCAAAATAAAAGATGAGAGAAAGTATAAAGAAATATATTTAAAATGGTAGAAGGAAGGAGAGAACAAAGAGAAGACATGCTCTGTGACTCTCAAGATTTTTATGGTTTGAGGACGATCTTAGCAATAAACATAAATATGAAAATTATTTGTAAAAATTTGTACCAGAATTCTTAAATTAATGCATAGAATATGAATATCTCCAAAAAAACAAAAGTCTTTTACAGAAGAAAAATATGAATGGAAAAGCTATTCAATTTCATTAGCATTCAGAGAAATATAAATTAAGATGTAACAAGATATCATTTTATACCCATTGGATTGGCAAAAATTAAGACATCTGCAAATACTAAGCATTGGTGTGAATGTGGAAAAGGGGAAAGTTTTAGACACAGCTAGTGGGAACTTAATTGGTATAATCACTTTGGAAAACAATTTAGCATTATCTAGTAAAACTGAATATGCCCATGTTCTCTTTTTTTTTTTTTTTGTTCATAGCAGTTTTATTTATAACAGCCCAAAACTGGCCACTACCCAAATGTCTTTCAGTGGATGAATGTTGAAACAAATTGTGATAAAATCTTATGATAGAATACTACTGAGCAACAAAAAGGAACAAATTATTAATATATGCAAAAATTGAAATGAACTTCAAGGGAATGATGCCGAGGGAAAAATTTTAAAAAGCCAATCTCCGAAGATTAAGTAATTCATGATGATATTTACATATTATTCTTAAAATAACAAAACTGTGGAGATGGAGAACAGATTAGAAGTTGCCAAGGGTTAGAGATGGGGGTAGAAAGTACAGCGGGGGATCTTTGTGAGGTTTTTGTGGTCCCAGTACAAATAATACAGCAATCTTGGTTTTAACCCCGAAAGATGTTTAAAAGCAATTCCTAATAAGAGGTGTCCAGATACTTAGCAATGGCAGCAGATTAGAGGTATAGCTACCCAACATGACAGCTTCAAAACAGATGGTACTAATTCAATGCATATGTTAATTTTAAAAAGGCCAATCACAATACTTAAATGGTATATATCTTAACGATATTATTCTAAGGATCCAGCTATACCAGATGGACTAGCAGGATTTTCTGTACATTCAATCTTATTTAAGACAGTAAATCTTATAATAAGACAGTTAAAAAAAGAAAAAGAAAGAAAAACCAACGACAGTTGGATATTCTCATAGGAAGATGAGGTGAAAATATGTAGCAGCGGTTCAAAAGCTTAAGCAGTGGCACCTAAATTTGGCTGCACATTAGAATCATCTGAAGCACTTTTTAAAAACCCTCACACCAACAGTTGGTCATCCTAAACCAATAAAATCATTTAAAATCTCCTCAGACGATGCCATTGTCTAGCCAGAAGTGAGAACCAGCGGACTAAGCAGAAGGGGATGTTTCTACAAAGATTTCTTAACAATAAGTTCTTTCACCCAATCAGATTTACCTTCCTGCAAAGGGGTAAAGAAGGCTAGATGTTGTCCATACTTGCTTAGCTTTAATTAGCACTTGTGACTTGCCCAAAACCTAGATCATGTTTCCCCTAAATTTCATGTTATTTCCTAAGTTTTTCAAATCCAGGGCTAAGGGGTTTGCCAGGATGAGATTTTAAGTGCTCACACAGGGGAAGTCCCTGGCAAACCAGGACAGAGGTCATTCTACATTGAAATGTAAAGCATCCTAAATAACCCTGCCACTGCCCCCAGATACTAGTCTGTGCCAACCAGTGGAGAAAAGGCATTCTCCATTACTACCATAGCAAATGCTGCTGTACTTGCCTTGGCTACTCCCTAGCTTTTCCAGGCGTCTCTCCCCTTCACCTGCTGGTGGACGCTTTGGCAGCTGACAATGCAGATATTTTCAAACTTTAAGGTGAATAAAAATCACCTGGAGGGCCAGTTATAACAGAGATCACTGAGCCCCACTAGAGTTGCTGATTCCATAGGGCTGGGACAGGGCCCTAAAACTTGAATATCTGACACATTATTGGGGACGCTGGTAAAGCTGGTCAGGTTGTTACTGAATGCACGTTCATGTGTCTGAAGCACAGTGAGGCCAAACAAACCGAAAGGTTGCAGTCTGGAGCAGAGAAAGGTTTATTGCAGGATCGAGCAAGGAGAGGGGTGGCCCGTGTTCTAACAACCCTGAAATCTCCAAAGGATTTCAGCAAAGCATTTTTTTTCTACATATTTTTTTTTAATTAAATCAGTTATACATATACATATGTTCCCATATCCCCTCCCTTTTGCGTCTCCCTCCCACCCTCCCTATCCCACCCCTCCAGGCGGTCACAAAGCACCGAGCTGATCTCCCTGTGCTATGCGGCTGCTTCCCACTAGCTATCTACCTCACGTTTGGTAGTGTATATATGTCCATGCCGCTCTTTCACTTTGTCACAGCTTACCCTTCCCCCTCCCCATATCCTCAAGTCCATTCTCTAGTAGGTCTGTGTCTTTATTCCTGTCTTACCCCTATGTTCTTCATGACATTTTTTTTCTTAAATTCCATATATATGTGTCAGCATACAGTATTTGTCTTTCTCTTTCTGACTTACTTCACTCTGTATGACAGACTCTAGGTCCATCCACCTCATTACAAATAGCTCAATTTCATTTCTTTTTATGGCTGAGTAATATTCCATTGTATATATGTGCCACACCTTCTTTATCCATTCATCCGATGATGGACACTTAGGTTGTTTCCATCTCCGGGCTACTGTAAATAGGGCTGCTATGAACATTTTGGTACATGTCTCTTTTTGAATTATGGTTTTCTCAGGGTATATGCCCAGTAGTGGGATTGCTGGGTCATATGGTAGTTCTATTTGTAGTTTTTTAAGGAAGCTCCATACCGTTCTCCATAGTGGCTGTACCAATTCACATTCCCACCAGCAGTGCAAGAGTGTTCCCTTTTTTCCACACCCTCTCCAGCATGTATTGTTTCTAGATTTTTTGATGATGGCCATTCTGACTGTTGTGAGATGATATCTCATTGTAGTTTTGATTTGCATTTCTCTAATGAGTAAAGATGTTGAGCATCCTTTCATGTGTTTGTTGGCAGTCTGTATACCTTCTTTGGAGAAATGCCTATTTAGGTCTTCTGCCCATTTTTGGATTGGGTTGTTTTTTTTTTTTTGTTATTGAGCTGCCTGAGCTGTTTATAAATTTTGGAGATTAATCCTTTGTCAGTTGCTTCATTTGCAAATATTTTCTCCCATTCTGAGGGTTGTCTTTTGGTCTTGTTTATGGTTTCCTTTGCTGTGCAAAAGCTTTTAAGTTTCATTAGGTCCCATGTGTTTATTTTTGTCTTTATTTCCATTTCTCTAGGAGGTGGGTCCAAAAGGATCTTGCTGTGATTTATGTCATAGAGTGTTCTGCCTATGTTTTCCTCTAAGAGTTTGATAGTGTCTGGCCTTGCATTTAGGTCTTTAATCCATTTTGAGCTTATTTTTGTGTATGGTGTTAGGGAGTGATCTAATCTCAAACTTTTACATGTCCCTATCCAGTTTTCCCAGCACCACTTATTGAAGAGACTGTCCTTTCTCCACTGTACATTCCTGCCTCCTTTATCAAAGATAAGGTGACCATATGTGCGTGGGTTTATCTCTGGGCTTTCTATCCTGTTCTATTGATCTATCTTTCTATTTTGTGCCAGCACCACACTGTCTTGATTACTGTAGCTTTGTAGTATAGTCTGAAGTCAGGGAGCCTGATTCCTCCAGCTCCATTTTTCGTTCTCAAGATTGCTTTGGCTATTCGGGGTCTTTTGTGTTTCCATACAAATTGTGAAATTTTTTGTTCTAGTTCTGTGAAAAATGCCAGTGGTAGTTTGATAGGGATTGCATTGAATCTGTAGATTGCTTTGGGTAGTAGAGTCATTTTCACAATGTTGATTCTTCCAATCCAAGAACATGGTACATCTCTCCATCTATTTGTATCATTTTTAATTTCTTTCATCAGTGTCTTATAATTTTCTGCATACAGGTCTTTTGTCTCCTTAGGTAGGTTTATTCCCAGATATTTTATTCTTTTTGTTGCAAAGGTAAGTGGGAGTGTTTCCTTGATTTCACTTTCAGATTTTTCCTCATTAGTATATAGGAATGCCAGAGATTTCTGTGCATTAATTTTGTATCCTGCTACTTTACCAAATTCATTGATTAGCTCTAGTAGTTTTCTGGTAGCATCTTTAGGATTCTCTATGTATAGTATCATGTCATCTGCAAACAGTGACAGCTTTACTTCTTCTTTTCCAATTTGGAATCCTTTTATTTCCTTTTCTTCTCTGATTGCTGTGGCTAAAACTTCCAAAACTATGTTGAATAAGAGTGGTGAGAGTGGGCAACCTTGTCTTGTTCCTGATCTTAGTGGAAATGGTTTCAGTTTTTCACCATTGAGGATGATGCTGGCTGTGGGTTTGTCATATATGGCCTTTATTATGTTGAGGAAAGTTCCCTCTATGCCTACTTTCTGGATGGTTTTTATCATAAATGGGTGTTGAATTTTGTCGAAAGCTTTCTCTGCATCTATTTAGATGATCATATGGTTTTTCTCCTTCAATTTGTTAATATGGTGTATCACGTTGATTGATTTGCATATATTGAAGAATCCTTGCATTCCTGGAATAAAGCCCACTTGATCATGGTGTATGATCCTTTTAATGTGCTGTTGGATTCTGTTTGCTAGTATTTTGTTGAGGATTTTTGCATCTATGTTCATCAGTGATATTGGCCTTTAGTTTTCTTTCTTTGTGACATCCTTGTCTGGTTTTGGTATCAAGGTGATGGTGGCCTCGTAGAATGAGTTTGGGAGTGTTCCTCCCTCTGCTATATTTTGGAAGAGTTTGAGAAGGATAGGTGTTAGCTCTTCTCTAAATGCTTGATAGAATTCGCCTGTGAAGCCATCTGGTCCTGGGCTTTTGTTTGTTGGAAGATTTTTTATCACAGTTTCAATTTCAGTGCTTGTGATTGGTCTGTTCATATTTTCTATTTCTTCCTGATTCAGTCTTGGCAGGTTGTGCATTTCTAAGAATTGGTCCATTTCTTCCAGGTTGTCCATTTTATTGACATAGAGTTGCTTGTAATAATCTCTCATGATCTTTTGTATTTCTGCAGTGTCAGTTGTTACTTCTCCTTTTTCATTTCTAATTCTATTGATTTGAGTCTTCTCTCTTTTTTTCTTGATGAGTCTGGCTAATGGTTTATCAATTTTGTTTATCTTCTCAAAGAACCAGCTTTTAGGTTTATTGATCTTTGCTATTGTTTCCTTCATTTCTTTTTCATTTATTTCTGATCTGATTTTTATGATTTGTTTCCTTCTGCTAACTTTGGGATGTTTTTGTTCTTCTTTCTCTAATTGCTTTAGGTGCAAGGTTAGGTTGTTTATTTGAGAAGTTTCCTGTTTCTTAAGGTGGGATTGTATTGCTATAAACTTCCCCCTTAGAACTGCTTTTGCTGCATCCCATAGGTTTTGGGTCGTCGTGTCTCCATTGTCATTTGTTTCTAGATATTTTTTTGTTTCCTCTTTGATTTCTTCAGTGATCAGTTCGTTATTAAGTAGTGTATTGTTTAGCCTCCATGTGTTTGTATTTTTTACAGCTCTTTTCCTGTAATTGATATCTAGTCTCATAGCATTGTGGTCAGAAAAGATACTTGATACAATTTCAATTTTCTTAAATTTACCAAGGCTTGATTTGTGACCCAAGATATGATCTATCCTGGAGAATGTTCCATGAGCACTTGAGAAAAATGTGTATTCTGTTGTTTTTGGATGGAATGTCCTATAAATATCAATTAAATCCATCTTGTTTAATGTATCATTTAAAGCTTGTGTTTCCTTATTTATTTTCATTTTGGATGATCTGTCCATTGGTGAAAGTGGGGTGTTAAAGTCCCCTACTATGATTGTGTTACTGTCGATTTCCCCTTTTATGGCTGTTAGTATTTGCCTTATGTATTGAGGTGCTTCTATGTTATGTTGGGTGCATAAATACTTACAATTGTTATATCTTCTTCTTGGATCGATCCCTTTATCATTATGTAGTGTCCTTCTTTGTCTCTTCTAGTAGTCTTTAGTTTAAAGTCTATTTTGTCTAATATGAGAATTGCTACTCCAGCTTTCTTTTGGTTTCCATTTGCATGGAATATCTTTTTCCATCCCCTTACTTTCAGTCTGTATGTGTCTCTAGGTCTGAAGTGGGTCTCTTGTAGACAGCATATATATGGGTCTTGTTTTTGTATCCATTCAGCCAATCTGTGTCTTTTGGTGGGAGCATTTAGTCCATTTACATTTAAGGTAATTATCGATATGTATGTTTCTATTCCCATTTTCTTAATTGTTTTGGGTTCGTTATTGTAGGTCTTTTCCTTCTGTTGTGTTTCTTGCCTAGAGAAGTTCCTTTAGCATTTGTTGTAGAGTTGGTTTGGTGGTGCTGAACTCTCTCAGCTTTTGCTTGTCTGTAAACGTTTCAATTTCTCCATCAAATCTGAATGAGATCCTTGCTGGGTAGAGTAATCTTGGTTGCAGGGTTTTGTCCTTCATCACTTTAATTATGTCTTACCACTCCCTTCTGGCTTGTAGAGTTTGTGCTGAGAGATCAGCTGTTATCCTGATGGGGATTCCCTTGTGTGTTATTTGTTGTTTTTGCCTTGCTGCTTTTAATATGATTTCTTTGTGTTTAATTTTTGACAGTTTGATTAATATGTGTCTTGGCGTATTTCTCCTTGGATTTATTCTGTATGGGACCCTCTGTGCCTCCTGGACTTGATTAACTATTTCCTTTCCCATATTAGGGAAGTTTTCAACTATAATCTCTTCAAATATTTTCTCAGTCCCTTTCTTTTTCTCTTCTTCTTCTGGAACCCCTATAATTCGAATGTTGGTGCGTTTAATGTTGTCCCAGAGGTCTCTGAGACTGTCCTCTGTTCTTTTCATTCTTTTTTCTTTATTTTGCTCTGCATCAGTTATTTCCACTATTTTATCTTCCACCTCACTTATCCGTTCTTCTGCCTCAGTTATTCTGCTATTGATCCCATCCAGAGTATTTTTTATTTCATTTATTGTGTTTTTAATGGATGCTTGATTCATCTTTAGTTATTCTAGGTCCTTGTTCACTGTTTCTTTCATTTTGTCTATTCTATTTCCAAGATTTTGGATCCTGGAAATAGAATCTTGGATCACCTTTATCATCATTATTCTGAATTCTTTTTCAGGTAGACTGCCTATTACCTCTTCATTTGTTAGGTCTGGTGGGTTTTTATCTTGCTCCTTCTCCTGCTGTGTATTTTTCTGTCTTCTCATTTTGCTTATGTTACTGTGTTTGGGGTCTCCTTTTTGCAGGCTGCAGGTTCGTAGTTCCCGTTGTTTTTGGTGTCTGTCTCCAGTGGCTAAGGTTGGTTTAGTGGGTTGTGTAGGCTTCCTGGTGGAGGGGACTAGTGCCTGTGTTCTGGTGGATGAGGCTGAATCTTGTCTTTCTGGTGGGCAGGTCCACATCTGGTGGTGTGTTTTGGGGTGTCTGCAGACTTTTTATGATTTTAGGCAGCCTCTCTGCTAATCGGTGGTGTTGTGTTCCTGTCTTGCTAGTTGTTTGGCATAGGGTGTCCAGCACTGTAGCTTGCTGGTCGTTGAGTGAAGCTGGGTGCTGGTGTTGAGATGGAGATCTCTGGAAGATTTTCGCCATTTGATATTATGTGGAGCTGGGAGGTCTCTTGTGGACCAGTGTCCTGAAGTTGGCTCTCCCACCTCAGAGGCACAGCACTGACTCCTGGCTCCTCAATTTGGGATGATTTGTTGTCTATTCATGTATTCCACAGATGCAGGGTACATCAAGTTGATTGTGGAGCTTTAATCCGCTGCTTCTGAGCCTGCTGGGAGAGGTTTTCCTTTCTCTTCTTTGTTCTCACAGCTCCTGGGTCTCAGCTTTGGATTTGGCCCCGCCTCTGTGTGTAGGTCGCCGGAGGGCGTCTGTTCTTCGCTCAGACAGGACAGGGCTAAAGGAGCAGCCACTTCGGGGACTCTGGCTCACTCAGGCCGGGCGGGAGGGCGGGGCACGGAGTGCGGGGCGAGCCTGCAGCGGCAGAGGTCGGCGTGACGTTGCACCAGCCCGAGGCGCACCGTGCGTTCTCCCAGGCAAGCCGCCCCTGGATCCCGGGACCCCGGCAGTGGCGGGCTGCACAGGCTCCCAGAAGGGCGGTGTGGACAGTGACCTGCGCTCGCACACAGGCCTCCAGACGGTGGCAGCAGCAGCCCCAGCGTCCCACACCCGTCACTGGGCTCCGTGCTTTCAGTCGTGACTCGCGCCCGTTTGTGGAGCCCCTTTAAGCAGCGCTCTTAATCCCCTCTCCTCGCGCACCAGGAAACCAAGAGGGAAGAAAAATTCTCTTGCCTCTTCGGCAGCTCCAGAGTTTTCCCGGACTCCCTGCCGGCTAGCTGTGGCACACCAGCCCCCTTCAGGCTGAGTTCTCGCCGCCAGCCCCAGTCCTCTCCCTGCGCTCTGACCGAAGCCCGAGCCTCAGCTTCCAGCGCCGCCTGCCCCGGTGGGCGAGCAGACAAGCCTCTCAGGCTGGTGAGTGCCGCTCGGCACCGATCCTCTGTGCAGGAATCTCTCCGCTTTGCCCTACCCAGGTATGTGGGGAGTTTCTTGCCTTTTGGGAGGTCTGGGGTCTTCTGCCAGCATTCAGTAGGTGTTCTGTAGGAGTTGTTCCACGTGTAGCTGTATTTCTGGTGTATCCGTGGGGAGGAAGGTGATCTCCGCGTCTTACTCTGCTGCCATCTTACCCGGAAGTCTCCTGCCCATGTTCTCTTAAGTCAGAAATTCTTCACCTAAATATCGTGTTTAAAGAGAAAGTCTTGCATGTGCATCTGGAGACATACAAATCAATGTCGGGGCAACATTATTTTATAATAACAATTAAAAACAGGGGAAATTAAGAAAATATTTATCAACAGGTTAGGGTTAAATGACTTGTAGTGAATATACCTATATAATATTATATATCAGTGAAAATATGCAAATTAGAGGCATAAGCCACAACATGGATTGACCTTAGAAAATAAAGCAAGTTGCAGCATAATGTTTGGCATAAACAAAATTAAATCATAAGGGCTTCCCTGGTGGCGCAGTGGTTGAGAGTCCGCCTGCCGATGCAGGGGACACAGGTTCATGCCCCGGTCCGGGAGGATCCCACATGCCGCGGAGCGGCTGGGCCCGTGAGCCATGGCCGCTGAGCCTGCGCGTCCGGAGCCTGTGCTCCGCAACGGGAGAGGCCACAGCAGTGAGAGGCCCGCATACAGCAAAAAAAAAAAAAAAAAAAAAAATTAAATCATATACTGTTTAGGTATACCTACACATGTGAAAAACTACTTTAAAAAGTAAGAAACTGATTAAACACAAATTTCAGAATAGTTGTTTACTCTAGTGAATAAGATAATGGGATATGAGAATGACATAGTACTGTATAGGTACTATTCTATTCTATGTTGGGTGATAGGCTCAGGAATGTGCTTTATTATTATATTCTATTTTAATTTTATTATCCTTCCTTACATTTTTTTACTGGATCAATTATTGCATGATAAAAAATTATTTGGAACTAAGCACGTAAAGAGAGAAAGGATTTTATAGTAAGCACAAAGAGCATTGTAAAAACTTGATGACCGAAAATTCAGGGCCAATATGAGGAAATTGTTGATGGTGCCAGTGACATTGCTACTCATCATAGAAACTTCTGTTTATGAATTCCATACAAGGATTTCTACAAGGGTAAATATATCTGACTGAAAATCCCTGACCTATTCCACTGTCACTGTCAATGTTGATAGCATGCCTAGGGTTGCCAGATAAAATTCAGGATGCCCAGTTCAATTTGAATTTGAGATGAACAACTATTTTTTAGTAAAAATATGCCCCAAATATTTCATGGGACTTACTTATACTAGGAAAAAATGCTGCTTATCTGAAATTCAAATTTAACAGGGCACTCGTATTTTTATTTGCTTAATCTAGCAGTCCTAGACATGCCCCTTCATAGCTGAAGGTACTCTCTCCTATCACTGAAGAACATGCTACTTGAAGGCCACTGATGTTTTAATCCTCTCAATATCTAAGCTCTTTTAGTCTTCACTATGTTCTGTTACAGCCTTTTTGTTTTACAATTCAGGCATTATCCATCAGCACAATGTAGAGGATGACATAGAGCATATTGTATATCACATGACCCTTCTTCTGTCTGTGAACCAAAACCATGTGCCAGACTCTCCTTCTCTTTGTGTAAATTCTTTTCCAGAAAGCTACCAGAGCTCCCATGTAAATAGAACCATTGAATGACTTGCCAGACAAACCCACACATGTCTGAATCCTTGAATAAATAAAGCATGAATTTAATGTAGGGCTCAAGTGAAATTGAATATTCAGTCGATAATAAGCAACAATTATTAATAGCAGTTTCACTGAGTAGACTCATCTGTAAGACTTTTAAGAAGTTGTTCTTTGTCAAGATTTAAACTGTCTTTCTGTGTTTCTAGCCATTTTCTATAGTTTGTCCTTTATATACATAGAGAATTAGATAAACAGACCAAGAAAAATTGTATAACTTAAAGTTAAGTATACATTCTTATTGTAGTATGATTTTCTCTAGATATAGATGACATTTCCTGGCCAGTTACAATTTTTTCCAAAGTGTTCAGAAAACAAGATTTAAAAACAAAAAATAACAACAGCAAACTATGTTAAATTGAAACCAAGTAATAGTCCAGGAAATATTGGATAAAAAGACAAGATCTTGTTCTTCAATGGAATTCTGCTTTCAACTGTACTATGTCAATTTTGTGATTCTATACCTATTCAAACTTCAATATACTGATTTCTCAAGTCCTTTACTTATTTATATTTATGTTCTTCTGCTAATAATCAATACAAATAGGTAAAATTTATCAAGCAAAATGGAATAACCCACATGCCTAAGCAATGAAAGAAGCACTTTGATGGACCTAATTGAGATTGGAAAATATAGTACTTTGTATAGTTTAAAATGTACTTGTAAATCTGTTCATTTTCTTAAGTTTCTATGCTTAAAAACTGAAGTATTGAGTAATCTCATTAGATTCTATGATTACTATATCTTTCTGGAAAATTTATTTCTATGATTTCAGAAATACGTATTTGTTTCTGGATGACAATTTTTTATTAGACTTGGAAGTTTTGGCCCAGAAAGGAGGGGAAAAAAAAAACATAGAAACTATTCACACTGCATTTGTCATAGAACTTGAAGAATGACTAACCATGGCTACTAAACCATGTTTTTGCTCTTCTAACCTAGAAAACAGAGGCAGAGTGTGACCATATGAACTACTAAGAGACACAAAATTTCTCTACATCAAAACCTGAATAGGACTTATCAGAATCTGTGTGCCTGATCTGTCTACACTAGTCAGAAAGCTTATAAAATGTAGTTTGAAAGAATTACTAAACTGGTTGATGAGGGAAATATATTAAACATATTGGCATTTGACAAGATGTTTTCATGAGATTAAAGCTCAAGTAGGGTTACATGATATTTCAGTTAGGTGTATTGCAAACTGATTGAATGGAGGTGTTCAAAGAATGCTGGGGAGGGAATGACTGTCAGTCTGTAATAATGTTTTACAGAGTTCTGCCCTTGAATATGTTCTGTTCACTATCGATAACATGAATGCAGTGTGGCATCAATCAACGGAAGAATGACTGAATATATAGTATGATAAAATCAGTTTTTAAAACCATCTTGATAAGTAAGAATGGTGGGCCAAATCTTGCAAGATGATGTGCAATACATACTCATATCTAAAAACCCAAGTGCAGTAGAATAGTACACTACAGATTAAAAGGAAAGAAATTCAATATAAGTGTCAATTCCAGAAAAGGTTAATTATACATTACAAAACATTATAACTCTATGATCTCTTGATTGATGGAGGAGATGGACCATCTCTTATGTGCTCAAATGCTTCACAGATTGATGTGTTCAATTTTGGTAGAAGCATATAAAAATACCTACCTAGGCAACCAGAAATGTACTATAAAGGATTTGACAAAGATGAGTTAATTAAAGAAACTGAGAATATCTAGTCATGATTAAGAACTTTTTTTTTTTTTTTGCAGTACGCGGGCCTCTCATTGTTGTGGCCTCTCCCGTTGTGAGGCACAGGCTCCAGACGTGCAGGCTCAGCGACCATGGCTCACAGGCCCAGCCGCTCCGCAGCATGTGGGATCTTCCCGGACTGGGGCATGAACCCGTGTACCCTGCATCGGCAGGCGGACTCTCAACCACTGTGCCACCAGGGAAGCCCATGATTAAGAATATTTAAGCTGAAGAACAAAAGATCTTCAAACATCTGTTTTCAAATGTTTGAAGCATTATGATACAAAAGAACTAGACTTTTTTTTTTTTTTTTTTTTTTTTTTTAGTGAGTAGAACTAGGACCAAAATGTAAATCTGCATTTAGACAGATTTTCACTCAATATAAGGAAAAGATTAAAATCTAATTGGCTAATCTGTATTTGGTTATCCATGTTTAAATGATTATTTGGGATGTTTTAAAGATTTCAGATACTGAATGATAAAATGGGCTAGATGACATTTAAAATCTCTTTGAGTCCTGACTTAATAACGCTAGAGTCATTATTTAACTAGGTTTCAAATTCGTCTTTATCTTGATCTTATCTTTCAGCACTATTTCTGGGGTATTTTATATTTTTGAACACTCACTGTGGTATTTTAGATATTCCAAAGCATTTCCAAATTCACATGGATATCAGATTTTTAGCTGTATGTGATTCTGCTCCAATAAGTATGTTGATAAAGGGAAACATAACATTTTTGTTACCTAAATGGTACTTTTATTAAGGACCATGCCATATGTATGTATCATAGATAATGACAGAATATCCCAGGAAACAATAGACCAAGACTGAGAACAGAAGACCTTGAATGAAAATGAACATGAAAACAAAGTAAAAAGATGACCAGTGAAACTGAAAGAGTGATAAGAGTAAAAAAACCCACAAAAAATTTCACCACCAACAAATAAGTGCCATTAAAGAAAACACTGTCAAAGAGGAAGAGGGGAGTAACATTGAAAATGGAAAAAACAATCAAAAGGGAGAAAATATGGCATGAAAGGTAAATGAAGCTCACACCAAGTGACTGGAGCATGTCCAAAAACTGGAAATGGGAGAGTGATGAAATGCAGTAAGTTACCTTGGAATTTGCATTAAAATTAAACTAGTCACCATAAAAGGAAAGAATTTTAACAGAGAAAATTAACCCAGACAATGGAAAGGAACAGAAAACAGAATCTCCAAAGACATGTGAAACAGATAACACATCCACAAACAAAGGCAAGCTGCACAATACATGAAAAGGAAAGGCCAGTACATAGGCAAAGAGAAGGAAAAACAGGGTTGGGTACAAAAAGGGCACTGTGAGAACGGTGATAATAAAGAAAAGGGGAGGAAGATTGAGCTGGAAAGAGGTTGAGGGAATTAATGAGATAGCAAATATTTATCAAGAATACAAAGTAAAATATCTGAGCGAATGAATCTTTCTGTCTCTTTCTCTCTCTCTCTCTCTCTCACACACACACACACACACACACAAACACTTGAACCATTTAACATTCCATTTAAACTGCATTCTGAATTCTGAATTATCACCAGTTACCTAGATAAGATAGACAAATAAAACCATCTTCTCACTATAGTTAAGTCAAGTTCCATTATGGGACCTTAAATTTGGAGAATGTTTCTAACTCCTCAAGCAATTTTAATACTATAAATGAATGAAATCTTCCCATCAATTGTTAGAACAAGTCTACAATTACTACTCTGTTTTTGTCAGCATGGGCTTCTACAGAAATGTTGAAACACAAAGTGAATGTTTAGAAAAATGTGTGATGGAACTTCTTTTAATGTCTTTATAATATAGAATTAATGTCTTTTTCTGCTTATAACTCTGTCACAGTGTTCTAGACAGACTAACTGAACACTTATACTTTATTACTTAAGCCCCCTATTAGATAACATATATATATAAACATCAACAAACAGAATTATAACATGCCTTAGTCATGAACTTAATAGTATTGGTAAGAGTGTGGGGAAATAGGCATTTGTACACACTGCTGGAAGAAAATAATTGATACAGATTTCTGGAGGACAATTTAGCAATATGAATTTAAAAATTACAAAAGCTTGGGCCTCCCTGGTGGCGCAGTGGTTGAGAGTCCACCTGCCGATGCAGGGGATACGGGTTCGTGCCCCGATCTGGGAGGATCCCATATGCCGCGGAGCGGCTGGGCCCGTGAGCCATGGCCGCTGGGCCTGCGCATCCGGAGCCTGTGCTCCGCAACGGGAGAGGCCACAACAGTGAGAGGCCCGCATACCGCAAAAAGGAAAAAAAAAAAAAAAAAAAAATTACAAAAGCTTAAATTGTCCAACATATCAATCTCCCTTTTGGGAATTTAGGCATAAAATAATCAGTTAAGTCTACAGAAACATGTCTAAGGGATATTCTTTATATGGCAATATATTATATTGCCCATATAATGAAAATATGTAATTGTCAATCAAAAGGGGATAAGTTCAATAAATCATGTTATATTTTAACTGAAATAGTATACAGCCTTTCAAAGCGATGGAACTGAAGCAAAATAACTGCCATAGGGTAATGTCTATGATAATATATTGGGAGAAAAATGTATGCTACAAAACAGTTTTATAAAATATTCAATTTTTTCTTTGTGGTTAAAGATTATATTGAATCTATATGTAAAGGAAATGTCTGGAAGACAAGGTACCCATGCTAACAGTAAACTTTTAAGTATTTCCTGACCTCTTAAAAATGGTTATCATACTTCTGTAATCAGGAAAAATATTTTTGTCATATATGTTTTATAAAATATGAAAATGTCATTATAGCTTGGTTTGTTTTGACAGAGGAAGTAAATAATTTGAAGAGGGATACATGACATTTTAGATCAATTCTAAAATGGGAATCTAGGACTAACATGTGTTTTTAATTTTATAATGAGGGATACGAGTTGGAGTTAAAAAAGAACACATTCTGAAAGCATTAATGAGACCATATCCTCAGTGGCTTACAAAAAGCCACGTTTTATAGAATGTAGTAAGGATGAACTGGGTACAGATGGATACTAGTTTAACTGTGTTTCAATAAATGCTTAGAAATAAAGCTGGGAAAATTCTGTCAGAAGCTATTAGTGGTTTCACTAATGCAAATGTCAAAAACTTATTCCAGATGTTAACACAGGTTGAATATATTATCAGATTCCCTTACCCAAATTGTTGAGATATTTACTTTTATATTCCAATGTCCATCATCCTACCTTAGCTCATGTTCTAACTGCTATTATCATTATTAACTTTTCAAATTATAATTCACTTTTAAAATCAAATAATTGTGATCATAATAGTTGGTTATAGCAAAATATATACATATAAAGATGTAACTTTCATTCAGTGAACTTGTAATTTGTAAATGATCTCTGAGATAATGACTGTCATATTCTCTTCTACTCAAACTTTAGAAGATCCTCACTTAGTTGAAATTACAGGCAAAGTAAAAGAAATGTCCTAGATCATTTATGAAAGATTTATTTTGAATTTGACTGAAATGAGCTCTGTTAAATTATGAAATGATTTCCTCCTTCATTGAGAGTGTCCTAGAAGGTTTTATTTCAATTTTCAAAAAAGGTGACTTTTATCCCAATTTTATGAAGAGGGTGCAAATTATTTTTAAATGTGCAGATAGTAGCACATGATGGAAGCATTTATGGCTTTCCTGCTTTTTATAAAGACTTACTTTTCTTATACTTACAAGTGGAAGAAATATTATGATCTTTCATTTAAGTAGGTATAAATAAACGTTGAATGTCTAAGCACCAAAAAGAATTGATCCCAGGCTATATGGTTCTTGAAAAATGGTATCTATAGGGTAGCAAAAATATTAGAGATTACTTAGCATATTAGCAGAAGAATGAAAATGTTGGAAGTAGACAAAAAGGGCAAATTATTAAGATAAATAAGGAGACAGATTAGAGAAACAAGAAATAATATGAGCATAAGAGTCCCTAATTCTAACTGAACAGAATTAAAGAAGCCTTTCTGGACTCCATTTATAAGAGGTAGGGACCTAAGACCAAATCCACTCTGAGTTAATATTTTTCCCCTTTGGTCTCTTTAAACAGGACCAACTGTATAAACGAGTTTTCTTTCTTATCTTTGATCATTAATCTTTGACATTTTCATTACTTAACATGGAAGATCTACATGGTTTTGGTCTTCATCTGATCTTGGAGAGGGAAAACACAAAACAAACCACATTCACATTCTTTTTTTTTTTTTTTTTTGCTGTATGCGGGCCTCTCCCGTTGCGGAGCACAGGCTCCAGACGCGCAGGCCCAGAGGCCATGGCTCACGGGCCCAGCCGCTCCGCGGCATGTGGGATCCTCCCGGACCGGGGCACGAACCCGTGTCCCCTGCATCGGCAGGCAGACTCTCAACCACTGCGCCACCAGGGAAGCCCCAAACAACATTCTTGATGCCAAGATGTCAAGTTATACATAGCTTCCTCAATTTTCAGTGTTCACTTTTGGGCATTGGACATACTGTACTGAGAAACATAGTGTTTGTAGACACAGTATAAGTCAAGGCCTCAAGGTCTGAACTGGGGGCTAGGTCATACTTTTTTCTGTGTGCACATGTGTGTATATGTGTATGTGGGTGTGTATGGGTGCCTGTGTCAGTGTGGTTTTCTGTGATTTGAGTTGCCATGGTATGAAAGAGGGTTGTCCCAAAGAGAAAATTGTAATTTGTTGAAATGAGAAACAGTTTTTTTGTCCTTCATGACTTTATTATTTTGTTTAAAATCTCCTTTTACCTGAGTTTGAATTGTTCACAGCATTGCTCCATATTCATGGCATTAATTAATATAAACAAACTCTCATACAATTCTGACTGTCATTCCTACATCATCCTATACCGCCAAGTACCATGGTTGCCAAAAAGAAAGGCCCTTGTATTCATAGAATGCCATTTAAACTATATAGGTGCTCTGAGGGGAGATATTAGCATTTATTCTTGTCTTTAGCAAAATGAAGATTAAAGGGATCAAGTTCTTGCCTGAAGTGTTAAGGGCAGAACCAGGATGGGTGATAACAAAATGGTGACAGTTTGTGAGTATTCTCCTTAGCAACTAACCAAATCAGAATAAAGTTCTCTATGCACCACTTATAGCCAATGTGAATAAAGAGCCTATGGTCTAGGTTTCTTAATTCAAATTAAATCAGAATCATAAGGAATTAAGAATACAGGGTCATTAGAGATCATCAGCTCAAGCCACTTTTCTCTTTTACAGATGATGAAGCTGCAGTCTAGAAATCTAAAGTCACTCTTTAAGAGGTGATTTCCAAGGCCAGAAAGTGGCAAAGCTAAGAGCTTAAGTCAGACACTGTGCTTTTAAGTCGCTGTCCATTTTATGATGCCCATTTGCTTTTCTAAGCCAAGGGGATGTAATTCTTAGTCATCCAGCAGGTGGAGTTAGGTCACTTAATCTCCACAAGTCATAAAGAAAATGCTGAGAGGATACAGATCAAGTACATAGCAGCCAGCTGGCCTACACAGAAATGTCAGCGTTTCCATATCAGAAAAGTTTAAATTGTCCTGTGTCTTCTTTCTTATACTGCTTGAAAATCTATAATAACTTTGACCATTAGCACTAAAATATATTTTTTGAAGGCTCTCTAAATCAGCCCATATCTGGTTACTCTGTTAGAGTACAGAAAAAGAGGGGGATTTCTTGTCTCTGATAATTCCTGAATTCTTCCTTTTTTACTTTTTCTTTTTTTCTGAGAATCCACTATGTATCTACTTAGAAAATAATGTCACCATAGATCCACAGAACCAGGGATATATGAATATAAATGGAATCATCCTAGCTCATAAGACAGAAGCAAACCCAAACCTAGCATTTATTCCTGTCACAAATCAATACATATCTCCCATGTGGAGCCCAAAGAAGCCCAGAGCTTCAGCGACCAATCAACACAAATGCCATTTATGTAGGAAGTGTGTGCCAGGGTGAGATCAAGTGTTGTGTACATGGTGGTGTTGGTGGCTGGGAGTTAGATGTTTGAAGATGAAGAATATGCTAGAACATATATGCATTGTGGAGTAAATGCCATATAGGTTCCTGGTAAGAGTCATGGGTCAAATTCTATAAACAACTCTAATAGAAAAAGAGTGTCTCCCCATTTTTTCTTAAAAAGCAAGTAACAAAATCCCCATGCGTTAAAGATTTATAATTACTGCCCTGCTTATCTTGAGGTTACTGTACAGGATGATGTGTAAAAAATATGCTCATGGGACCTAAAGATGCATCTGCTACAGGCCTGGAGAGAGAAAAGAAAGAAAAGGGATTTAGTTATAGAAGACAGAAAATCTCTCTTTTAATGCCTCTAGCTGCTTTCTTTGTAACACATAATAATGGCTTTTCCTGTTTTTCTCACTGGGGAGGGGGGAAATAAAGTTAATGTATCATCTTCCCATCAGGCATATTAAATCAAATCCTTTTATTCTGAACTTTTATTCCTCAAATGTGTGGAGCTTCGGGTTAAATGTATACAATAGGGAGGCAGCGAGGAGGGAGGAAATAATTATTGTATTACACAAAATTTTTTTTACACACATATATTTCTGTATACATAAGATATGTAGTGTATATTGGGCCCAAAATACATTTTCCAGTATCATTCATTCTTAAGTCTAAAGCACTTCATTTACCTAGTGGGGATCCAAGATTCTCCCAGGTTCGTTGGACCAGGAGTTGGTTTTTCAACATGTTCCTAATGAAGGAACTCAGTGATATGGACAAGCATAACCTACAGGACTATAACGGCATCTGGGAGAAAACTAAACTGCAAAGACAACCTCAGTAGTATGGGTTCTCATGAAGAAAAAGCATATAAGATCTAAAACTTAGAATCTTTGGCAGGGTTTGGGAAGAGGGGACAAAGTTCAAATACCAATACTTTAAAAGACATAAGAGATGATTTGATTGTGTTCTTTTCTATCTTAATCTTTACACATAGGTAACCTTTATACACAGCTGTTTAATATTTACAGCAATTCAAATAAAGAAATAAAACCAGAATGAACATAAAGAATTGAACAGAAATAGGAGAGGCATTCGGTTATGTTTCAACAGTTTAAGTAGAATTTAAGCAAGAATTGTTAATAAATGTTCTTGTCAGCACATTCTTCTGAAACCTCTTGGCACAGATTTTCCCCTTTCTCTTCCGACCCCCTCCTATCAGATAGCTTCTTTCTTGTTATGCAAAAGCAACTATTCCCTAGAGCCTTTTCTTTCTTCCATTGCACATTTGTTGGTGAGAATTTTTTTTTTCCCAAGAGACTCCCTTGAAGCCTTATTTAACTCACCTTCTAGGTACATGACATATGTTCCACCTTTAGCAGGCTTTCATAATACTCTTAGCTGTGAAAAGCCATATTCAATAAACTATGTTTAGGAAGCAAATAGATTAACTAAATGTCCTGCAAAGGACACTAAAGGACATACAAAGGCAACATTAGGATGAAAATGAAAAAGAACCTTACCATTCCAGGCAAGATTATGATCTTAATCAAATGGAATTTGGTACATTCTGTACCCAATGGAAGACTCTGGGATTTGGAACAGCATACTTAATGTTAACCTTCATTTAATAAAAATCAGGCAACCTGGAAAGTGGGAAATAGGGGTGGCATTTTGCACAATTTCACCTGTTGTGTTAGAGGGCAGTGTTTTCAATCAACAGGTGTGGTCTTTTTGGTTTGTTCTTACAAGAATTTCTGGCTGCTGTCCAGGTGACTCATAAGCTGCACCTGTCAGACACCAACGCTTCCATCTACCTCTCAGAGAGAGTAAGAATGTTTTGGCTCTTTTATTCTTTTATGAGTTTCAATTAAAAATGTTTGTTTTATCCACAAAGAGGCTCAGACTTCTTTCAGAGAACAAACTTATTACCAGTCTCAGAACTTGCAAAACCTGCTATTGGGTCTGGAACACACCACAAGCTTACCTATCAGCTTCCACCCCCTCCCTGCACCCACCCACTTTCAACCTGTTTCCAATATACACCCAACCCTCTCATGGAGATTTGGCAGCGTCTTGCTTTATATATTGCTGTACTTCAAACAGAGCAAAACAACAAACAAAGAATCTCTTTTTTCTGCACATAACTGTCAATGGGGAAAATCATTCCCCAAGAGACACACCCCAAAACCATAGGTAAAGAAGGTAGAATAAGGAGAACAGATTACTGCTTGAAAGTCCACACTCCCTACCACAGTTAAACTTCCCCTTCTTCTGCTGAGTAACTTCATTTCTTATTGAAGCCTTTCTTTGGTCAGTTTTCTCATGGAAGTCCAAAGAAGCTGTGATCAGACAATGAAGAAGAGATACTATAAGGTATAAAGAATAAAAGGGACAATTAAAAAATCATTTCTATGAGGAAAAATCCTTAATTTTGCCTTTAATGCATGATCTCAAAGAAACCATCCAGAATTTCACAGAGAACAGATGTCCAACATATTTTGTAGCTCATTTTCCAGGCCCAAACTGATCAATAAGAGTGGTATTTATTCTTACAGCCCTTGGACAGAGTTGATCAGTACTTTTTTTTCCTTCTGGTGATCCCATCTTATAAAACTTCTCTAGCTTCTGACAAGTGTTCTGAATTCAACTGGATAGCAGCTTCAGGCAAATTCATCTGTCATAGACACTGAAAGACATTTTTGGGTCTTATCTTCAATAAAATATGATGACAACATGTCAAGTTTTCTGGCTTTTGCCTTCAAGTCCCTACCTTTGGTCATACTCTGATTTGGGCAGGTGAGAGATTTTGCAAGATTTCAGTCTACCATTTTCTTGTTTTGAGTGGATCAGGTAACAAGCCATGCTATTACCTCCCCAGCAAACTTAGTAATTATAACCAAGCAATGTAAAGGATTTATTTAGATAACACATTTCATCTGGAGAAGGAAAAGTCCCAAGAACTTTTTAGATGGTGTCAGGCCTTGTGTTTATATATCATATTAAATGAGTGGAAAGCTGTAATTAGTGTTATTACTGGTCATGAAACTGATCTGTGTCACCTAGGCTTATTTTGAAATCGTGGTACACTAATGACCTTTATGTTGGAGATTTAAATACAATGTATTCTTCAAATTAGAAACAGGGCTTTCATCCAATTCCAGACACAGAAAGGTTTTCTATGCACCGTTTGTGCATTTCAAGTCTGTGAGGTCATTTCAGACAATAACAGGTCTTTCTTTTCTGAACAGAAATAGTTTCGTAAAAGTCAAGTGACATATCAAAAAGAAAAGGTATCTGTATCTTTGAAAATGTCAAGGAGGGCTTCCCTGGTGGCGCAGTGGTTGAGAGTCCGCCTGCCGATGCAGGGGATACGGGTTCGTGCCCCGATCTGGGAGGATCCCATATGCCGCGGAGCGGCTGGGCCCGTGAGCCATGGCCGCTGGGCCTGCGCATCCGGAGCCTGTGCTCCGCAACGGGAGAGGCCACAACAGTGAGAGGCCCGCATACCGAAAAAAAAAAAAAAAAAAAAAAAAAAAAAAAAAAGAAAATGTCAAGGAAAATATAGTTAATCATTTCTTCTGATCAGTTTAAGAGAGGGGTGATCATACCTGGGCCATTAAATGCCTTCCACAAATTAAAATATACCCATTTAGTTAAAGCATGATTCTATACTTGCTAAATATTAATGGCAAAGTTAAACTCAGTGCATTTTTATAATAAAAGTTTAATGAATGGGCTGGGGAAACATGGAGGTGTGGGAAGGTTGAGAGCTCTGGAGAGAAAAAGTAAGGCTGGGAGAGGTGAATGGAGAAGGAAGTTAATAAGAGTATGCACAGCAACACCTGTTATATACTCTGCAACAGTTATAAAATTAAAATCAGTAACATACACTTTTCTGTGCTTTTATTACACTTATTTTGAAAACATGGGTTTAATTTTTCCAAACATAGTTCTCTAATTATCCATAAGAGAATACACCATGATCACGTATCATCTGTGTACATTATTTTACTCTGCTCCAATTGATAAATTAGCAACAGAATGAGAATTTTATCATGGTTTAAAAAATTGATTATGCCTAATATTTTCCTTTTCAAGAGCATGAAAAGTTTTTCCAAACATATAAAAATATAACATCAGATAACAGGAGTCTTTCATGGATTAAGAAAACACCTCAATATTATAGATTATCTTTATAATTGTAATTGCCTATTATCACCTCTCCTCTCATATCTGAGCCTGTTAGGTCATGCTCATTTGTGTAGCTGAATTATAATGCATAACGTCTTCCCATCCAACATTCTTGTCTAGCTCAGAGAGCCCTTGCTTCCCTAGTGGCTCAATAAAATCTTATTTGTCTCATCTAATGAAAGGATGTCAAGCCAGAACCCTCAAGCAAAATGTGGAGTTCTTTCTGAACTCTAGATATTTCAGTACAGTAATTCTTTTAGTAAAGACAGAAAGAAAAGGAGGCTTCTCTTCTCTATTCCTGTTTTTGCTTTACTGCTGATCAAAAACAGGAAGCTGTGAGACTAAGAATGCCTTGGTAGACTGGATTGATGATGAAGGCTTTCCTGTTGTTTTTGGTTATGAGACTTTGGAGCTCAAAGTCTATGGAAGCAATATCATCATCATCATCATCATATTTTACACACTAACAATGCATACACACATAATACAAAATATAATGATATTTTACATCTAAAAGTTTCTGATTGAATTTGTGTAAAGGTGCTTGATGGCAAATTCATCAACTTATCAATAAATAGTTCATCTCTACATGTCCTAATAGTCTCTTTATTTTAAGACATAATAGAACAATATTATAAAAAGAAAGAAAAGCAGGGGAAAGAAAAAAGGACATTTCTTCCTAGAGCTAATTGTAGTCCTCTTTGGTTACTTGTCATTTGTAAAATTATATTAAAATATGTTTATTGCTAATTGGGGCCCTGTGATACATAAACTCAGCTTTTATGTTCTCTTGTCCCCTAGTAGCCAAGGATCTACCTCACACTAAAAGTTCCTGCTGAGTTTACCCCTGGGAATTTTGGCCAAGATATGCAGCATCGTGATACTACCAGTTAGGAGGCCAACTATCAAAAATGATAGAATGCTACCCATTTCTCTCCAAAGGAGTAAAAGAAAGAAAAAGTGATGACCTGTGATAACCTCTTAATACCATCAGTTTATTCTCTGTGAGTTTCCTTCATTCCAATCATGACATAAATCTCTTCAAGGTGTGAAGCTCTTTGAGGGTAGAAGAGAGGGAACAAAATCCTTCTTGTTTCCACACTTGCATTCTTCAATGAAACCTGTTGCCTTTTCACATAAGGGGAGTCCTGGAAACATTTCCTGCCACACAGCCTGGTCATTGCCAACTGCCTGGTAGCTGTGCTTGATGCCATCAGACCTGCTCTTCCCTTTTTTTTACTGCCATATACATTCATAATGGCCATGGCAATGAACAGTTGAACAAAATAAGACTCATTAACCAGGTAAGTTACTGTTTTTTTAATTATATCAGTAAATTAAGAGATTATTTGTCAGTGTTCCATTAGATTAGAATTAATACATAAATAACACAGTGAATTTAGATAGATGATAGATAGATAGATAGAAAGATAAGCTAAGGTAGATATCTTGTGTTAATGTGCACAATTGCTCAAGCATCAAGCTCTGCTAAATGCAGGAGATACAAGAAAAAATGACAATGAAGACTGCCTATTTAAAACTGCAAGTCAACTCAATGAATATTTTTGAACCCTTTAGGAAAGTGTAATTATATCACTGGCAATGCAGTTATCGCCTCAAAACTTCAGATCGCAGTAGAGCAGAAGTCAAATCAAATTTTATATCAAATTCTCTTGAATTTTATTTTCTGTAGAAATATTCTTTCAGTAAGACTTTCCCTTGATAATTTGACAAAGTTCTGGAATCTATAAACATTGAAATAGCAATTCTCTGGCAAAAACGTTGAATCATGTAACAGGTTTTATTTGCTCTCTTCATCCAATTCCTCCCTCTCCATCTTTCACTTGTTCCTACTGCTATCTTCTTGAATACCAGATCCCCCACTTTCATAACTAGTACCCACCCTATTCATCCTTTGAAATCCTATGACAGGAAAACTTCATCTTTGGCCTGTTCTAAAATCATGCGTTAAAAGAGTTACAAATTCCTGATTAAATTAACTAGTAAGGAAGACAGAGTCATTTGTCAATTTCCTTACCCATAGACATTGTTACAATTAATAAAATAATTTACTTTGGAAGGCTTCTAATGCCTCAATTTGGTTCCATCTGCCAAATGAGCTTATTGATTGTCTAATAAAAATTGAAGAAAATAAAAAACAAACAATAAGCAGAAAGCATTAAAACCATAATAATTTTTCTCTTTTGTTATTTCTGTTCTGATGTTTCAGAATTCTGTAGGTATGTATTTGATAAGTGAATAGAAAACAGATCAAAGATGTACCCATTACATTTGGGTAATTCCATTAATTGACCACCTTTTGAGAATAGTGCTGGCTACTCTTCTTGGTAAGCTTCTAGGTTGCTCTCCTGGACTTGGGCAAAGAATGACAGAGAAGCAGGAAACCATGGATTTACTCCAAAATCTAAAACCTAAAGCTCAGAGCAAGGCGGTAGGAAATCAAAGGGTGTATTAAATTTACCACTGACCAAAGTGACCACAATAATAATCCATGAGAAAGAGAGCAAGTTAAACCAAATACAGAAACAAAATTTAGAAGGGAGGGACTCGGAACTTCAGGAGAATTCATCCGAACTTGTTTTTATTTTGTCTCTATATTTGTCTAATCTTTGAAATTTTACCTTTCTTAACCTCTAGCTTAGTCAGGAGGAATCTAGATCACTTGCTGTTAGTTGTGTTTGGACTATGTATCTTAGATCTCAGAGCTGAGTTTTCACTGTTATGAATTTTGTTAAAAGTATGGGCTTTGATGGTAGACAGACATCTTAGAGACTTGTTTCTCCACATACTGTGCAACCTAGACAATTTAGTTAACATTTTGAAATCTTGGTTTCTTCCTCTCTGATATAGAAATAATAACAATCGCACCTGCCTCACAAGATCATTATAAGGAATACATCTGATAATCATTCATTCTTACATTCAATAAATATTTATTGAATGCAGAACTTATACATGGCATTGTTTTAGGCACTATGAGCCCAGTGAACAAAACAAGATCCTCACCTTTTTAGTATTTACATTTTAGTGGGTGAAAGAGAAAATAAAACAATAAATATAAAGAAACATAATAAACATAATATCAAGTCATAAGAGACAAATATTTGAATGCAAGTAGTGCATTTAGGAGGCAATACCAGGAAATATTCTTAAGCAAGCAGGAAAATGAACTGCAAAGGAAAAGCAGCCAACAAAGTGTGTGTTGTCGAGTAAGTCACCACCCTGGGGTAACTAGAGGATAATTCCTCTGGGAAACTAAGGGTGTCAGTGAAGAATATTATGTCTCAAGAACAATCCACATAGGACTCTAGAGAGCTGGAGTATTTTTACAATTCCATCGGTCATTGTTTGGGGATGCTGAGGGTAGGCTGTGGGATGGGTTAATTTCTTTGATAATTATGACCTGCTGTGCTCATGGGCAATCCAAAAGGACAGAGAAAGGAAATCAAGAGATATGGAGGCTGCAATGGGAGTAGAAGGTGTTGTTTGGGATAGGAAGAGAAAGAAAGGACTATATGAGGAAGTGGCATTTGAGCAGTAGCCCGAATAAAGTAAAGAGGTGACTCAAGTAAAATCTAGGGAGGAACCAGGCAGAGAAAACAGAAGATTCTAAGGTCTTGGGGTGAGATCATGTTTGATATATATGTGACACAATAGTAATGCCAAAATGTCTAGAACACAGCTATTGGTAAAGATACGATTGAGAAGGTAATAGGAAATGGGATATGTAAGACATTGTAGGTCATGATGAGGGCTATGAGATTTGTTCTAACTCATAGAAAGTTTCTGAAAGATTTTTAAATAGGTGAATAGTATGATCTAATATTTTTAAAAGATTGCTCTGGTTAACACTTTATGGAGGTAGACCATTAGGGAGTTAGTTAGAATAAAAACATCAAAACCAGTTAAGAGATTATTATTTGCATTAGGACGGAGGTTATCAAACTTTTAAAACTTTGTCTGAAAAATTATATAAAGTCTCAGAGTTTTTGTTTGTGTGGGTTTTATCTTTCTACCACATTAAAAGTCCAGACTGAAAAAAATTTTAAACCTTTACTGAGGTTTAATTCACATACCACAAAATTCACCCATTTAAAGTATACAGTTAAGTGGTTTTTGAATATTCAGAGTTCTGCAGTCATTACACCTAATTTAAAAATATTTTCATTACCCTCAAAATAAACTTGTATCCATTATCAGTCACTTCTCATCCCTCCCACCCAACTCAAGGCAACCAATAAAATACTTTTTATCTTTACAAATCTGCCTTTTCTGAATATCTGAATATTTTATATAAATTGGATCTTACAATATGTCATCTTCTGTAATTGGCTTCTTTCACTTAAAATGTTTCAAGTTTCAACCATGCTGTATCATGTATCAGTACTTTATTCTTTTTATTGCTAAATAATAGTCCATTGTATGGATATACTGCATTTAGTGTATCCGTTCATCTGTTGATGGACATTTGGGTTGTTTCCACCTTTGACTATCATAAATAATGCTGTTATGAACATTTGTGTACATATTTTTGTATTTTCATATGTTTTTATTTATCTTGAGTATGAAACTAGGAGTATAATTTCTGGGTCATATGGTAACTCTAATTTTGACCTTTGAGGAAATGTCTGACACCTTTCCTTATCATTCAAAACTGAGAAATTTTAAAAATACAATAATACACAAACACATATTCCATTAACTGTGAAAGCAATAACTTTATATTTTCCACACAGCCTCTGGAAAACTCCACTATAAAACTGTGAGAGAAAAAGCATGATTAGGAAAAATAACATCTCAGTACAATTGTGAAAATAATAGGTAAAGGATATAATGATTATTTTAGATGTGGAACACGGGGAGTAAAATATGATTGGAGTCAGTTTAGAGGCAGAAATATTACATTTGTGATACATATTGTAGAATTAAGAGAAATGATGAGAAGAGCATAAGATACCTGAGATGTTAAGAAGGCAGATGGATTGCAGGATAGGGAGGATATGTAAATTTGGAATCCATTAGCAAATGTATGTTATTTAAGTCATGGGAAAAAATATTACCTAGGGAGTGAGTATAGACTGAGAGGACAAAAGTCCAAGGACTGAGCCTTGTAACATTCCGATTTAGGGAAATGATGAGGCTGTATATCCAGAGAGTTAAAAGCACTAACCAATGAGACTTGAGGAAAATTAGGTGAAGGTGGAGTCTTAGAAGTCAGTTGAACAAAGAGCTTCAAAGAGTTACCAACTGTGTTAAATGTAATTGAAAAGTTGAGTAAGAGAATTGATGATGAGCTTTTTTGCCACATAGAGATCAGGAGTGACCTTGGGTGGTTTCAACAGTGTGGTGATGAAAACTTGACTGATGTGGTTTCAAGAGAAAAGGGAGCTGGGTAGTGACTGGACACACCTTCCATAAGTTTTACTCCAAAGGGAAGCAGAGAAATGGAGTATAACCTAGAAGAGTAGTGGTTAAGAAAGTTTTTTATTTTTCATTTGCTTTTTTTAATTAAAGAGATTACTTCATGATTTTATCATGAAGGAAATGATAGAATATAGCAACAATAATTGAATGAATTAAAACAAGGGATAGGGCCTCCCTGGTGGTGCAGTGGTTAAGAGTCCGCCTGCCGATGCAGGGGATACGGGTTTGTGCCCCGGTCTGGGAGGATCCCATATGCCGCGGAGCGGCTGGGCCCGTGAGCCATGGCCACTGGACCTGCGCATCCGGAGCCTGTGCTCCGCAACGGGAGAGGCCACAACAGTGAGAGGCCCGCATACCGCAAAAAGAAAAAAAAATAAAAAATAAATAAATAAAACAAGGGATAATAACTGAAGCAAGTCCTTGAAAAATAAAAGGAGATGGGATCCAGGGCACAAATACAAAGGTTAATGTTAGATTGGAACAGGGACAGACAATCCCTGTCATCCAAAATAAAAATCAGGAAGGTGTAGTGTGTAGGCATAAATGGAAGGAAGTTAGTAGATCTGATGGTTAATTCTGGTTGCTTCCATTTTCTTATTAATATAAGGAACAAGATCTTCAGTTATGAGTCAGAAGGGAAAGGATATGTTAAAAGTCTGAGGCAGGAGGTTATGTGAAATACTCAAGGAATGGGAGAATGAGTGTACTCAGGAAATACAGTGGGTTTGCAATCAACCGAAGTAAGCTGTTAAGCCCAAGCCCTGGCACATGACAAGGACTCAATACCTGTGAGCACTTTACCATTACTTAAACCCACATTTTTTGCAGCCACTTCCGGTATGTACTTCCCATTCATATTAGACATCTATTCAACCACACGCTTTTGTGGCTTGGCTTACACATGTCTTCAAAGCTGAATGGCCTTTTCTCCTTTTCATTCACCTGCTGAACCCTTACACTTTCTTCAAGTTGCAACTCAACATCCCTCCACAGTGAAATCCTCTGTTCCCTCTTAGCAACAATTAATTTTTATTTTCTTTTCATTTTTTGTTGAAGGCAAAGTGAAATTCATTAATATAAATCATTTCATAGCAATAGTTTGCTTAAAATCCATAGATCATAAAATTGATTCCAAGTTTCTCTCACTATCTACAAAGGTCCTACATGGTCCCTTTCTTTTCTACCTTTCTCCTCCTTCCTCACTGATTATTTTTCTGTCCTCCAGACAGGCAGAACTCCTTCTTGCCTCAGGAACTGTGTACTTGATGTCCCCTTTACTTGGGACATCCTCTCGCCAGGTCTTTGTGTATATAACACTTTCTCCTTATTCAGGCTTCATTTCAAATATCTCTTTTTACTTTTCTTCAGAGACATTCTCCCTGACTATCCTATCAAGAGTTGCTTAGTAAGTCACTTGCTATGAAGTTATTCCTATTTTTCGACAATTATTTGTTTATGGTCTATCTACCCTATGAGTATGTAAGCTTCATAAGGGTAGATACTATTAATATATCTATCTTGTTCACAGACATACACAAAGGGCACAGAACAGTGTCTGGGTAAGAAGAGGAATCAATAAATACTTGTTTAAAAAATGACAATTTCATGAACAAGTGCTTAATTTGCTTTATATACTTACATACTATGAGCAAGTTTTTGCTAGTAGTAATGGGTACTACTAAGCATAATAAATCTTTACTCCTTTACAGTAGGTGAACATTAGCACAGCCTCTAGCACACCAGCAGTCACCTCTGGACTGAAGTTTTTTTGAAGGTAACAATGAAATTTGAACTGCAAGAGAGAAATTCCACTGCAAGCTTTTCGATTTTATCTCAATGTAATGCTAGTAGGATAGTCGTTCTAGGAAAGAACCTCAAATATCTTAGCAATTCAGACTTCTTGACATAAAAAAACACTCCGGTGGGGGGACCACCTCCAGGGATGCTGAGCCCCCATACAGACTCTACAGACTGATTGTTCTGAATCAGGAAACTAATGCATCTACTGACATTTTCCATCTATCACCTTCCAGGATCAGTGCCCACAGTTTTCTCTTAGGAATTCCCAGGACAAGATTTAGAAACTGCTTCGAGTCTGACTATCTCTCCTGTGTGCTGTCAACACAATAATCTTAATGGATATAAACACAATTACACCTGGAAGCCAACAGGATCTGTCTCAACTCACGTTCTGGCTCCAGGCCCAAAAAGTTCACAGTGCTGACCTCAGACTCGGTATGTCACCTGACTTCACCTTTTCTTCGTTGATTTTCTGAGGAAAAATCTATTTATCTCTAAACATATTTAATTTTCACAGCCTCATCATTTGGAACACCTGGCTGACTATTACAAAATCCACAGTGTGAGGTACAAGGAGGTATTTGGCTATAAGATACCTGTTTTCTTTCCTTTCTCTCATTCCCCTTCCCTTCCTTTCTCACATATTTATTCAGCCCCTATTATGTAGTAGAAGAGCAATAAACATTTATGACAGAGAGATGATTATATGAGAGTCCTGCTTCTCAGTTTATGGTTAAAAGAGAAGAGAAATATAAACAGACAACACTAAACAATATCATATTTTCTCTAACAGCAATATGAATAGGGGCTTAGGGAGGACTAACTGCCTAAAAAAAAGGCTTCAGAGACAAGGTTGCATTTGAGCTGGGTGTGAACATGGTATGCCTTTGACGTGCTTTCCTAATTGATAAACAGGGTTCATGGAGCTGCTCGGAAGGATCCTCAAACTTCAATCTGCATTTCAGATATACAAATTTCTTTGCAAGAACTTAAAACTGAGCACTTGATACATCTTTGTAGTGAAATGTATAGGAATTCATCTTCCAGCAAATGATCTGAATCCTGAGGTGACATCTTATCCAATTAGAAGTAAAAAAGTCAATGTGACTTGAGCATAGTCCCTTCCTGTGATGCATGACTTTGAAAAAGGTAGGGCCCGGATTGTGAGATTCCTTGTATGCCATGCTGAGCAATTTGGAATTTCTCCTTTAAGAAGTATAAAACTAACAGATCTTTAATTAGGTTGTTTTTCAGTTGTTCCTTTGGTAATGGGTGGCCAATGTCAAAACTTGTTTTACCACTAATTGGTGATGTCAGTAGTTGTCTGGCACATATTAGGAACTCAATATGCAAATATTTGTTGAATTATTAAACAATCACATAATATTTACATACCACCTCTTATTAGCCAAATGTTTGTTTTGAGCTTTGTCTTTTATTTCATAAATTTTGCTTTGTTCGCTGCTCTAAATCAAGATTTCTAAAACTTATTTCTTTTAATATCTCCCAACATGGTAAGTAATGTGAACCTAATTTTTCAAGCTTAGTAAACATTATACAATACTATTATTAATAAATATTTTAAATGTATATTGTACAATATACAAAATATAAAATATTCAAAATATTTTTATAGTCTTTATATAATTTTATCCTTACATTATCCTATGGAATTACTATTCCTATTTTACCAGGGAGGAAAGAGGTTAAGTCATAAACCAAGTCGTAGAGCTAGTCAGTGGCTAAGACAGGCTAGTATCAAAGTCTCAACTCATAGTAATTTGTTGATTAACTTGACTTTACACTTTATCCAGAATCATTATACTTTTAAAAGACTGAATGTGATAGAAAAAATAATTTACTTTGCAAGATCACTTGGCCTTCAGAGAGGGGTGGTCTAGGCCAGTGGATCTCAAAGTGGTAGTGGGATAACAGAGGATAGAGAGATTTGGGACAGGATCATCAGAATAACTTGGATCTATTCTAGCCTCACCCAGAGGAAAATCTCTTCTTGAGCCCCAATATCTCTCTTTTTTTTTTTTTACATCTTCTGGATGATTCTGATGATCAGACATGTTTCAGATTCCCTAGGCTTGTTGATGTCTTTAATCATTTACTTCTCTAAAATTCTTCAAGTTTCTATTCTCTTCAGGAGTGCCTTTTTTTCTTAACTGATCTCAGAACAATTTCATATGTTCTCTCTTGGCCCATATTCAGTTCCACAATCTGTGAGACAAATGGGAAGTCATATGACCTTTTCTGGGCCAACAGCAGGTATTGTCAAATTCCACAGACATGCACTCTAGCAGTCAGGCCCTAAAAAGTGTAAAGGGGGGGCCTCCCTGGTGGCGCAGTGGTTGAGAGTCCGCCTGCCGATGCAGGGGATACGGGTTCGTGCCCCGGTCTGGGAGGATTCCATATGCCACGGAGCGGCTGGGCCCGTGAGCCATGGCCACTGAGCCTGCGCATCCGGAGCCTGCGCATCCGGAGCCTGTGCTCCGTGACGGGAGAGGCCACAACAGTGAGAGGCCCGCATACCGCAAAAAAAGAAAAAAAAAAAAAAAGTGTAAAGGGGAAATAATCCTGGTGCATTAATCTGAGACATTTGAATGTGAGTCAATTACACCAGCAGTCTGACCTGATATCACATGAACAAAGGGCTATACCACTGATGTAATAAGGTAGTACTGAAACATGTGCTTTGGTTGTAGAGACAATAGGGGCAAACAAATTATTTTTCCAGCCAGACCTGAGTCAACTCCCTCCTTCTGACTTGGCCCATGTTAGACTGTTATGCCGCCAAGCACCCTCTTATCCCATAGGAGAGCTGGAATTTACAGCACAGAGAGGCTGCAGCTGGATCAGCAGATTGATCAAATATTTCACAGGTGGTCAGCATATCTGGCAAAAGTTGGAAGTTACCTCGAAGCTAAACACAAAAGCTGACTCCGAGTCAGGTGCATTTTTTGTGGCTCCAACACCTGGATATTTATTCCTGTCTGCAAGGGAACAACTGAACCAACTTATATTCCAAGTCAAGTGTCTGTGATTGTAGGAAACACATGGAAAATTTTAAACTTGATTCGTAAGCTAAACTCCCACCCTCCCCCCAGTAATCCATCAGATAAGAAAATATCATTGGAAATAAAACACTGATTTTGTGCATTAGCTAAATCTATCGGATGTAACTTTTTTTTTTTCCTGAGAAATCCATTCCATCAAGTGTGAGCAGATATATCCTGAAAGAATCAGATGGGAGTTGGGTTTAGAGCAGTAGTTCTCAGTTTTGTCTCTGGACTAGTAGATAGAATCAGCAACACCTGGGAACTGATTAGAAATACAAATTAATTTCCAGCCCCACTCAGTGTTTCTCAAACATTCACATCCTTCACAATCACCTAGAAGGTTTGACAAAAGACACATTGTGAGGCCTATTGCCAGAGTTTCTGATTTAGTAGGTCTGGGGTAAGACCCTAGAATTTCCATTTCTAACAAGTTCCCAAGAGATGGTGAGCCTGCAGGGATCACACTTTGAGAACCAGAGTTTCAGAACAGTGAATTTCAACCTTGGCTAAACATGAGATTTATTAGCAGAACTTTTATAATTCCTCATGTATAGGTTGTACCCCAGATCAATGTGATGGTTAATTTTATGTGTCATATTGACTGGGCCATGGAGAACCCAGATTCAACATTATTTCTGGGTGTGTCTATGAGGGTGTTTCTGGATGAGATTAACATTTGAATAGGTGGACTCAGTAAAGTAGATGGCCCTCCCCAATGTGGGTGGGCAACATCCAATCCATTGAGGGCCTGAATAGAACAAAATGCAGACGAAGGGTGTATTCCTTCCCTTCCTGTCTGCTATCTGGAGCTGGGACCTCAGTCCTTTCTTGCCCTTGGATGGAGATTTATATCCTTGGCTTTCCTGGTTTCCAGGTCTTCACACTCAGACTGGAATTACACCACTGGGTCTCCAGCTTGCAGATGGCAGATCATGAGACTTCTCGGTCTCCTTAATCATGTGAGCCAATTCCTCAGAATAAATTATTCACACACACACACACACACACACACATTATTGGTTCTGTTTCTCTGGAGAACACTGACTAATACACAAATTAAATAGAATTTTCAGGATGGCAGGTGTTAGACCCAAGAGTCAATCATTTTTAAATCTCCCCAGGTGATTCCAGTGTGTAGTCATATTTGAGAACACTGAAGTATAGAAAAGCACAATCATGAAAATGGAGGGTAAAGAATAAAAGATCCGATAAAGAGGAAGAAAATCCAGTACTTACTGAACCAGACATTATTTGTCATATATTTTGTCTTTAAATGCAATTTTTGTCTTTTAGTTAGATGTAGCTTCAAATTTTATAGCTATTAAATAAAACCCCTTGCATCACCCCAGGCAGATGTATCCATGTATTCACACACACACACACACACACACACACACACACACACACACACAAACTTGACCTAAAGAAAGGAAGCATAAAGAAGTAAATACCCACATTACAAAATGGTGTGATGCTAAAGCTGGTTAAGTTTTCATGAAAGGAGATAGAGAGAGATCTTTAAATTTATGCTATTACAGCATGTGTTCTATTTTTGTTCACCATTGTGTACCTCAGAACAGGATTTGGTGCACAGCAATCTTTCAATAAATATATTTTTAAATAAATGAATGGTAAATCTGCCTGAGATGCATTAGATCTTTGGTAGATATTTCCAGGCCTTTTGTATGATGATCTAATGTTTTTAAAAGTGAGTTTTTGCTGGCTGTATGCTCACATACCCTCAACTTAAGGCATCAACAATGCTTGGAATGGTTCTTTTGTTATTTTATTGCCTTTTGGAAATCTCCTTTCTTATATGGAACAAAAATACCAAAAAGGCTCGTGTTTCGCTTTCCTCTTTTTTCGTCCTGGGAACTCATTTTTTGATTTGCTTTTTAGGCCACTATCTGTGAAAACAAATCAGACATTCATCATCTGCCATCTAACTCAAAGACATGGAAGCTAGATTGCTAAAAGGGGCTCTTTATATTACATTTTTCCTTTGCAACAAAAACCACCCCACTCCAAGCCTTAAACACAATGCTAACCTAGCACGACTATTTGAAAACTAAATGGATAGACTACAATAGAGGAACATACTGTTACCACCAGGTTCTCCCTTGAGTTAGGAATACATGATTAGAAAAATAATTCTCTAAAAGCAGCTACAGGTTTTCCCCCTACAATTTCCAGAAGCTGCTTTTATTATGGCACTTGCTGCCTGTTTGGTAATTTCAGTGGAACCTCACATTGCAAATAATGTAAAAGTTTTGTCAGATATTCCATTGTGAACTTCATTGTGTTGAGTGTTTAAACATTTCCAACTGTGTCAGCCTAAAATTCTTCCCTGCAAGTTTCCACCTGGAGTGCATTTTTTGAAATATCAAAAATGGTCAACAACTCAGTTTAGCATATTTCCCTCTGAAGTACAAGAAACAACTAAAAAATATAAATCCGAGCAATTGTCTTATGTTTGCCTCATCTGCCAAGACATACAAACTCATGCATACATGGCCACACAAATACATGCTTTTCAACTAAATCCAAGAGAAAAAAAGTGAGTTTTTTCCTGATAAAGAGGAAAACATTGCTTAAATTTTTCAGGGAGCTCAGTCTTCTCTCAGATCATGTGAACCATGAAAATATTTGCTTAGTGACAATAATGTTTTTACTGAGAATGCAAGTCATGAAAAAGACCAATGAAATCTATGCTAGAAATATTTATTAATGATTTGTTTTCTAATATAATTTGTTTTTTTAATTATTTGGTGTTTCATCATAGACCCTCATAGAAAGGAGTCTGACAGTGCTCTGCTCCTTTAGAAGGAAAACAATCCTTTCGTAGAATGTTACCTCACCCAGTTTCTCCCAATCGTAACCTCTGTCTAGCCCCCCTTTACTTAGTATTGAGCTTCCTACCTACATACAAACTTCATCTAAATGTAACAAATTGGAGCAACATGTTGTTGTGATATATTGAAGTATATTCTAAAGGCAGATAAGAAAGGAGAAATTATTTTCCTCAAAGTATTTAAATGTGGTACTCTCAAAAGACAGTAAAATGGAAGATCTATGAGATCCCTTTCTACCCTTGAGTATTTGAATAATAGCAACTTAATATTATTTTCATGTGCAAAAACTTAAATTCAGCACTGATTCTTTTCTCTTAACTAATTACTCCTTTAACATGGTATATTAAACATGTCATTTTATACCGTTGTTTTGACACTCAGGGCCCTTACTGACCCTGAGGAGACTGCACTTTCCAGGGCTAGCTAATTCCTAGAAATAGTAAAAGACTTACCTGCATGCATGCCTTTCATGTGCAAAGCAACCAGTCTGAACCCAGGCCCCAACCACTTCCTTTATTTGAGTCTCACAGGGCTCCCGCACACAGGACCACTATCCCCCTGCCCTACTCACCTCAGATAACTAGGGACAGTCTCTATGCCTAAGAGTCTGCCAAAATTTTTCAGGGTAGCAAATCCTAAGCTTGCTTACCCTACCTTGCCTTGCCTTCTTGAGAAAACCACAATAAAGGCTATTGCTCATGATTTTCCTCCACTCCTTCAGCCTCCTGACTGACTCTGGTGCTTCCCCATGAGTCCCCCTCTTCTTGGGAACTGTGAATAACAAGCCATCTTTCAAGGGTATTTGTGTCCTGGTCTGTTGGGTCACCATACCAGAATAGTAATAAAATCTACACTTTAAAACACATGATATGAAAGAAGAAAGATGGTTTAGGGTCAGAAACAGAACTAATTTTTTTCAGGTCAAATAATCTTGGGCATCCATTTATTCAGCAGTCTTTTAAGGCCAAGATGTTCCCAATGGGGATAAAATGGTAAATAGAGAAGGTATAATCTGAGTCTTTGAAAAACTTGCACTCAACTGAGATATGCAGATGAATAATAAGATAATTAAAGTGTAGTGCTTATCATAAACCTCATTGTTAAAGGAAGTATTTCTTTCAAAAGTTATATTTGAGCCCAAAAGATAAAGTGTAGGAATTTGGTATCACCAATATTCTCTGAATATCACCATTTTAGAAATGGTCCCTGAATATCAGTTAATCCCTGAATATCAGCCTCCTTGTTTGTAAGACTGGGATAAAAATACTCTTTGTAGGACTTTTGCAAGGATTGCTGAGATATTGTATTTAAAGTCCATGGAACATGATAGCTATCTACAGTTGCACCCACCAAGCCCATGTTCATCTCTTACTGACTTCTTTTCTTACCCTCCACTTCTCTATAAGTCTTGCATGTAACACTAATCTAGCCAATATAGACCCAGCTTCCTCTGTGCTTTTCACTGAGAATTTAATTTGGCTGATGCTATAGCTTCAGACTGGATACCCTTGGGTTGAAGAACATGTGTTAAGTATTCTTTTAGTAGTCTGCCAAATCGATTCAACTGCATGTTTTGGAACACTAGATTTCTATTTATCTAAAGTAAAACAGATCAGCAAATCATCTCTAATCAACCTGATATATGTGTAGCAAATACACTTAGAAACCTAACTAGATGACCAAAAGTGACAGCCAACATTTATGATCAGAAACAACCATTAGGGAAATTGGTAGGTAACACATTTAGCTCATGCAGCATCCTCCCTGTATTCACTCTGTACACACAGATAAACATTTTGCTAAACTTTAGGAACCCCATTCTGCTGGAGAAAATGCCACTTTTACAAGTTGGATAAACTATCCTCAAGGCAAGATTTTTTGAAAAAACTACCAAGATAGTAACCCATAAGTGTTTTAAATACACGTTGCTTATATAAACAAATTATCAATAACAGTACCTTACAAACTTCATTAATTCATTAATAAATATGCATTGAGTGTCAGGTGTCAAGGCACCAGAGACTCAGTGGTAAAAGCAGTCATAAATGTCCTTAGTGCCATAGAGCTAACAAATAGTGGGAAAGATAGCAAATAATGTGAAATTGCCATCATTATAAGGATAGTTAGTAGGTTATAAGAGCTAATCAGAGAGGTCTGGAAGGATTTCCTTAAGATAGAACAATTGAACTGAGATATTAAGAATATTAAGAATGATTAGAAGTTTCCTGGGAAAAGAAGAAATTGTGTTCTGTCACTTACAAAAGACATGGCAGGAAGGCCATGGTGTGTGTAAGGAGCCTAAAGAAAGACAGTACAGCTTAAGTAGACTAAGGAAAGAAGAACACATTGTGAGATGAGGCTTGAGGGGTAGGGCCAGACCACCACAGCTTTGTAGGCCTCGCTAAATAATTTATTCTCTATCTTACATGCAATGGAAAAACATTGACCAGACTTAAGCAAGCATGTGATTTAATCAGATTTGCATTTTTAAACGATCGCTCTGGCTTCTATGTATAGATTTGATAAAAAAGAGGGCAAGAATAGATGAAGATATACTGGTTAGTAGGCTATTGTGAAGGCCCAGAATTTATGTGACGGCAGCCTGGACTAAGGTAGTAGTGGAAAGGTTAGGGAGAATGAAAATGGTTGAGAGATATTTAGGATGTAAAATTTGCAGTTTCTTTTAGTTGTTTGGATAAAATGGGG
Organism: Mesoplodon densirostris; assembly: GCF_025265405.1. Taxonomy (NCBI): domain Eukaryota; kingdom Metazoa; phylum Chordata; class Mammalia; order Artiodactyla; family Ziphiidae; genus Mesoplodon; species Mesoplodon densirostris. Next base: position 52,310,034 of record NC_082665.1, read on the forward strand.
AGAAAGAGAGAAGCTCAAGGTTGACTACAAGATTTCAGGCTTGTATAACTGTGTGGGATCACTGAAGTGGAAATTACATTATCTGGAATTGGCAATGTTATAGATGACTCGATTTGAAGGGTGAGACAGATTATGATTTCATTTTGAACATGTTGACTTGGGGGAGACTTGGAATTATTCCAGGGAAGATATCTAGGGGACATTTAGATCTAATGCTCAGAAGAGGCATATGGTCTGGAGATGTAAACTGCGAGTCATCTGTGCATAGGAGGTAACTGAAAAGTAAATGTCAATATAAATGTCTAATGAGAGTATAGAATAAGAAGTGGAGTACACCTAGGACCAGACCTTGAAGAACTACAAAATTAGATGGTTAAATAAAGGAAGTTAAAGAGGAAAAAGTCCAAAGAGGAAGAAAATTCACTAGGGCAATACAACCTAGAAACCAGTGGATGAAATACCATTGCTTTTCAGGAGAGAGCGCTCAAGGTGTTGAATGATGCTGACTGAGTTGGTGTCACCAGCCCACTGGTAGATTCTGTGAAGCTAATGAATCCTAACCTAGGCACCTTACACATGCCGACTTGGGCTCTATAAGTCCTGGAAGATGTATGAAAACTATAGAGTGTTCTAGCTAGGAGGGCAGCCTGGTTACAAACAGAAAAACTTTTTTTAAAAAATAGAGTTTATGGGCTTCCCTGGTGGCGCAGTGGTTGAGAGTCCGCCTGCCGATGCAGGGGACACGGGTTCGTGCCCCGATCCCGGAAGATCCCACGTGCCGCGGAGCGGCTGGGCCCGCGAGCCATGGCTGCGGAGCCTGTGTGTCCGGAGCCTGTGCTCCGCAACGGGAGAGGCCACAGCAGTGAGAGGCCCGCGTACAGCAAAAAATAAAAAATAAAAAAAAATAAAAAAATAAAAAATAGAGTTTATTTTTTAGAGCATCTTTAGGTTCACAGCAAAATTGAGCAGAAGGTACAGAGATTTCTCATATACCCCCTGCCCTCAACATTTTTTTAATGGAAGAATTTTGGTAAATTGCCTAAAAATTACCATAAACAAACAAACAAAAAAAGGAATCTGAATCACCAAAGGCCCAATAATTTGGTGTGGTTCTTTTCCTAAATAAGTAATTATATATTTATCTAATTTCATATTTATTATTTGGGGGTTATTTTCTTAGAAAGGGTTCCCTCCTTCCAAATTATATGAGCTTCATGCTAAAACCTGACTCCACCCCTGCACCAACCCCTTCAAAGTTCCTAGTATTTGGCCATGGACACAAGGCTGTAAAATAACATTTTATTTGCCTGTCACAGTATAAGTGAAAACTTCCTCCTAATAACAAAAGAGTTTCTATAAGGAACCCCGTCACTCCTTCTGCCTTGGGCCTACCCTCCTGCCCTAAGTGTCTTGGGTAGAGGCATGTAGATAAACATGTCAGAGTAGGCATAAAGCATGAAGAGACATGTTAAGACTAATCAGAAACCATCCATAATAGAAGAGGACCTGAAGAAGCAAGTAGACAAATGCTCTCAGCCAGTTGATATAAACCAGATTTTGCCAAAACTAGCACAACAGGCACATGAACAAATGGCTCAGACAGCACAGATGGAGATTATGTATGGGTCCAATAGCATATACTTCCACTTAGCAAGGCTAATCTAGCTCCTTCTGAATATCCAGAGCATCAGAACACAGACCAGTGTTGAGCCACCAGTATGGCACTATTCCTTGAGAAGACTATTTGGTGGTAAGTTGACTACATCAGGTCATTTTTATCCTGGTCCAATGGTCCAGCAGTTGTCCTTAGAGGGATAGATACCTATTTTGTATGTGTGTTGTGTCAACCAGCACCAGGCATCCAAGACTTACAGAATACCTGATTTACAAAGATGATGAAATGCCACACAACACAGCCACACTCCACTTGGTAGCCAGGGAGTTTTGTGATTAGGCCCAAGAAAATGCAATCTACTGGTTATATCATGTGTCATGTCATCTAATGACAGCCAACCTCAGGAAAGCAGGAATAGCTATCTAAAGGTGCAGCTGAAAGACCAGCTCGGAGGAAGCACTATGAAAGGATGGGGTATCATCTGTCAGGATGAAATACATTTATTAAATCAAAGACCCCCATACGATGCTGTGCCCGCAAAAGGAAAAACACAGGTCCAGAATCCAAGATATAGAAGTGTGAATGTCTCCATTTACCAACACTTGCAGTGATGCACTGGGAGATTTTGTGATTCTCCTCTCTACACCTCTGATTTCTACAGAGTTGTAAGTCCTGATCCCCCAGAAGGGCAAACTCTTGTCAAGAGACACAGCCAGAGTCTCAGTTAAGTATAAATTAAGTCACTTTGTGCCCAAGGGCCAGCAGGCAAAAACAGGAATCACCATATTTTCAGAGGTAATTGACTCCAGTCAGCAGGAGATAAGGCTGCTTTTAAACAATGGGAACTGGGAGGAATATTTGTGTAACCCAGGTGATCCACTTGGGTACCTTCTGATACTTTTTTGTCCCATTGTAATTGTGAACAAACATGTGGAGCAACCCCAATCTGAGAAAGGCATGACTATCAAGTGTTCTCTTTGGGAAGGTTTGGGTCACACATCCCCAAGATCTGAATTGGCAGCTGAAAGCTCAAGGAATTAAGAGTGGATAGTGGATCATCTTCTGACTCTGGGATAAATCCAACTTGATTGTGATGTATGATATTTTTTATGTGCTGTTGGATTTGGTTTGCTAATATTTTTTTCAGAATTTTTGCATGTATATTCATCAAAGATATTGGCATGTAAATTTCTTTTTTGGTAGTGTCTTTGTTGGGTTTGATACCAGGGTGGTGGTGGCTTCATAGAATGACTTTGGGAGTGTTCCCTCCTCTTCAGTCTTTTGGAAGAGTTTGAGAAGGATCGGTATAAGTTTTTCTTTGTCTGTTTGGTAGAACACTTCAGTGAAGCCATCTGATCCTGGACTTTTGTTTGCAGGGAGTTTTTTTTTTTTTTAGTTACAGACTCTATGTGTGTGTGTAACTGAATCACTTTGCTGTACACCAGAAACTAACACAACATTGTAAATCAACTATACTTCAATTAAAAAAAAAGAAAAAAGATTGGATTGTGAAGAAGGGATTGTTTACTTTTAGAAAGAAAGGGATGATGGAGTAACTGCTCCCAAATCTGCAGGGAAGAGAAAAATGAGCAGGGGAAGGCACAGAGAGACCATCAGACTTGATAAATTTGATAAAAAGTAAAGGAGGACGTGAGAGAAAGTTGGATGGAACTATCCTGGATTGTCAGGCAGCCCAAGGAAGATTTGGCAAAGTTATGGGGAGTCCTTGAGCCAAAGTTGTCTGTCAGAGCAGTCTTGTATCTCCCAAGAATGGGTTTTCTTTAGTATTCCTGTGGCACCACAACCTTGTCTGCGAGGAGATGTTACCTCAGAAACAATAGATTCAAAGCACAGTACCTGAGGACATCATTTAATTTCTTTCCCTGCAGTTCAACATCTGCAAGTGGATTCTCATGGCCAGCACAGTCATTATTTATTTAAATCATAATAGTTACTTGAAGCATAACATCTACCTGACTACAGTGTGAGAATTCCTAGGTAAAATATTTAAGACTGTCATCCCTAGTAGTCTACCCAGAAATCTTATAGTAATCTTTACATATCATCTTTTAGATTAATTCAGACATCAACTCTGTCCAATTGTGGCCTACAAAATACTCTTGACTTCTTCCCCTGCTTTCATCAGTTCTTAACTGAACTCCATTTTCAACCTTCCAACTTATCATGTAAGTTCCTTAAAAGTTGGTTTCATGTGAAATGGGAAAACCATAGTCTTCTTGTATGGCTCTTTCATGATTAAATGGTATAAATGCCTAAAGAGAATGGCAAATGGCACATATTACTAGTGGCTAACAATATTGAGTGCTTACTCCTACCAGGTACTGTTCTAAATACCTCCTTAATTCTTAAAATCCTACAGGTTTTACTAGCTTTTTTTTAGAGAAGAGGACCTGAAGCAGCAAGAGGTTAAATAGTTTGCTCATATTACATTTATTAAGTGTTGGTATCAGGATTCCAACACAAGCAGTCTGACTGAAGAGCACATGCTCATTCACTAAACTCAACTGTTCGCTGCTCAATACATGTTTCCTTTCCTTCATTTTCCAACCCTTCTTTGTTGGCCAATTATATTGTTTTGGTTTGTTTTGGCTTGTTTTAAAGACAAGAAGTGAGTCTTGTTCATATGGCTCATTTCTATATCCCCGGCAGCTAACACAATGACTATAATAGAGCAAGTACTAAATACATGGGAGTTAAATGAATGTGCATGTGACAGTGTATTGTTTAAGGAGAGACAGTCTTAGCCACAACATATGCAGACAAACTTAGTGGGGATCTGCTATAGACTGAATCGTGTCCCACTAAAATGTATATGTTGAAGCCATAAACTTCAATGTGACGGTATTTGGAGATGGGGCTTTTGGAAGGCAGTTAGATGGTGTCATGAAAGTCATGATGGGATTATAAGAAGGGTGACAGAGAAAGAAAAAGAGAGAGAGAGTGAAAGAGAGAGAGAGATTGCTCTCTTTCTATCATGTGAGAATGCAGCAACAAAGCAGCCATCTTTAACTTAGGAAGAGGACTCTCACCAGGAACCAAATCAGCTGGCACCTTGATCTTAGACTCTCCCAGACTCCAGAAATGTGAGAAATAAATATCTGTTGTATAAGCCACACAGTCTATAGTAACTTGTTTTAGCAATCTGAGGTGACTAATATGGAGCATAAGCCCAAGACAAGTGCACAGGACCAATTTGTGTCAAGGCATGCTTTTGGCAAAGTTTTAGTGAAATGTGATTAGACAAACAGATAAGAGTCAGCAGTATTATGGGCATAGCTGATATAAAAGTTTATCTCCAACAAGGTACATGGCAGACTGAGATATAGTTAGGAATAAGGTTCAAGGTCATGTCAACAGAATAGACAGGTTAATGTTTAGTAAACTAATGAAGTCAAGACCAGAGTTGCAAACTAGGATGGCTATGGAACCAGAGTCAAGACAGCAACTGAAATATTTCCTAAGGGTCCTTGTGCTCTGACTGATACCTTCTCTAAAGACAGAACATTCCTTAATTAATAACTCGTCATGTTTTCTCTTATTGTCTCTACCTTGGGAAGGGGCAAAAAGGGGAAGAGTAAATTGAGGGCTAGAATTTGGGTCACCTCTGATGTCTTATGTCAGGCTAAGAAGAATGTGGTCTCAACTAGAGACTAGCTACTGTATGACCCCATGGGAAAATTTTTGAGGACAAATAACACCACAAAATTATTCCCAACATGAAGCAAGTCTACCATCTATGTCAGGCAGTCTTGAACTAAAGGCTGCACTTAGCAGGAAGGTGAGAGAAGTATAACTTCCTGGGCCAAGTGGCTCTTAGTGTAGAGCAATACTCAGAGAAGAAAGGCAACTTTGATCAAAGCAGCCAAGGTTTGGAAGCTGAAGGATGGTGGTCTGACCTGACAAAGAAAACATTGGAGGAGAAAGGGGTAGTCTCTAGAGCGAGCGTCTCACATGAGAGGAGGCACAGTCATACATTACCTTCCTTGAGGCTCCCAAACCCTCCTCAAAACACATCAATTGTTGTTTGTTCCATAATTCAATTCTACTTTTTTCATTACTTGCATCTCCCTTTTGTCTTAAGAGCCAAGTTCACAGCTTTTGGTCCTGATCCTCTCTATTGTGTTCCATTGCAATTGACAGAATACTGTTCTAAAATGCAAGGAATATTTTGGTGCCAGTGACTTCAACTATTTCCTATAAATTTCTGGATAATATATTTTTCAATACATACATGCCCTTGATGATTTGGCATCATTTTTAGCTATTCCATCTTTACCTTCCACTTCACTGTGCCTTGCACTTTATATCCCAGCAATATCTATCTATCCATGACTCTCCAGCCATGACTTTTCTCCTAACTTTTGACTGTGCCTGGAATTCTCTCTGTTCAGTTGTGCTTCTAACAAACTTCCTTAGATATCCTCTAATATCAAAGTTTATCTAATCTGTATAGCCTTCTTTGATGCCCTCAGGCATATTTAGGAGTTTATTCTTCTATGGTCCCATTACATTTCTTTTTCAGAACAAGTTATAGTATTTAACACACAGTGTTATAATTTTGTTGGCATCTCCTCTTCCCCATTAGACTGTGCTATGGACTGCATGTTTGCACCTCCTCCAGACTGACCAAAATTCACATATGAAACCCCAATCCTCAATGTGATAGTATTTGGACATGGTACCTTTTGGAGGTAATTAGTTCATGAGGGTGGAGCCCTCATTATGAGATTAGTGCCCTTATAAGTATAGATCCAGGAGAGCTTGCTTAATCTCTTTCCACCATGTGAGGGCATAGAAAGAAGACAGCCATCTACAGGCCAGGAATCAGGTCCTCAATGAATCTGCTGTTGCTTTGATCTTGGACTTCCCAGTCTCCAGAACTGTGAGAAATAAATGTTTGGTGTTTAAGCCACCTATATTTTGGTATTTTTATTATGGCAGTGCAAAATGACCAAGGCAGACTGTAAGGATTTTTTTTTTCTTTTTATATATGTGCTATCCCTTGCAATTTCATTGACTAGAGGTATTATTAGTAAATAACTATTACTGACTGAGCTGGTCTTTTTCTTCTTTTAGAGATTTTTTTGATGTGGACCATTTTTAAAGTCTTTATTGAATTTGTTACAATATTGCTTCTGTTTTATGTTTTGTTTTTTTTGGCCATGAGGCATGTGAGATCTTAGCTCCCTGACCAGGGATCAAACCCACACCCCCTGCAGTGGAAGGCCAGGGAAGTCCCAAGATTGTAAAGATCTTAATGGCAGGGACAGTCTTATTGCCTTTGAATAAGCAATATTAGATGCAGTCCCTGTCACACAGTGAACTCTCCATAAACATGTCTTAGTGAACCAATAAATGAAAAAAACATTGATTCATAGCTTTCTCCTTGTTACTCATTACTCTATCAGTCACTTTATTTTTTTATTTTTTGGTTATTGTTGTTAACTTAGCATTTTCCCAAACCTACGCTTTTCCCCTCATCAGATGAATTTTGTCTAGCAAGGAAAGGGAATACAGTGATATACAATTGAGGAAGTGACCTCCACACCACTGATGGATACTGGAGGAAAAAGTGCTCTAAAAAAATGGTATAATATCCCTCAAGTCTCAAGTCATACTAAGTAGAGATTTCTCTGCTGTTTCCACATGAGTCTCTCTTGGTGGAGCATCAGTTACATGAAGCATTGCTCACAAGGCATTCCAGCTCACTATGAAGTGGATAATATCCATAGGCCACTAGTCATTTTTTTAATCCATTCAGTTAAGAGATAGTAACTGAACAACTAATTTTTGTGCCATATACTGATGCAAGAAAGGGGTCAAGATCTTTTTAGTAAACATTTTATTCCTTTGTTCAATAAATGGCCAGCATATTCTATGATCTGGTACTATATTAGGGGCTAGGGTAAAATAGCAAAACAGGCAAGTATGGTTCCCGCACATATGAAAATTATAGCTTTTAAGAAGAGTTAAGCTGTAAGTAGAAAATCAAACAAATAATTAATTAATCATCCCAGTAGGGTCATGAGAATCAAATGGGAGGGCTTGAGAACTAATCATGAAAGAGGAAAAATGCCTCAGGCACATTTAACCTATTTCACAATTCTGCCAAAGGCTAACCTTTACCAACTCTAATATCAGCCTCTGATTTTACTCTTGATACAAATTTTCCAACATGTTCCTGTGATAAACTCAGGGAAAAGACACTGTTCCAAGAGTGCCTGCCTTTGAGGAAGTCTTCTGACGCTGTCTGGAATGAGTAGTTTTTACATAAATATGAGATAGGGAGTCTGAGGGGACTTGCTCCTTAAGGGAAGGGAAACATTTTCAGTTGCAGGAGTTCTGGGATGTGGAGGTGAGTTCAGCCCATTCAGGCTGGTATAACCAGCTCACTTTCATGTTCCAGGACTCAAAAGCACAACCCCACTCCTATCTGAAATACACTGGAGGTCTGTCTTAAGGTTTGTGGTTTATGAAAAGATTATTTGATGAGGCCACACAGTGGAGGGATTTAAGAGTGTAGGCTTTGATGATACACTGCCTGAGTTTCATGTTGACTCTGCCATTTACTTGCTGTGCAATATTGGGCAAGCCACTTAACTTTTCTGTGCTTGATTTCATATGCACAATAGGAAAAAGCAGGATCTTTTTATGTGATGAGGATTAAATGAGATAATACTTATAAAATACAAGGATATCCCCATGCACATAGAAAATGCCTGGCAAACATTAGGTATTTTATTATGTGTGTATGTGTGTGTATTAAGTGTGTATAATATTTATACTACTTATATGTACTTTTTTTGTATAGGAACACTGTACCAGGTAAGAATTTCTACAAGTAAGCTGTCTACTCCTTCCCAACAATAAAGGTAATAATTTTCAAAAATAACATTTACCTGAAATATATAAAACATTGGGCTCAAAATTTCAGGATGCAATTAAAATGTTGCATAAAAATATGAAAAAATGTTTAATAATAAGCTATCTTTAAAAGGGCAATTCATTTAGGAAAAAAAGAAGAAAAAAATATGTGCCCCATTGAATTTCATTGGTTTCTGATAACCATGGCATTGTCTAGGCTTCAGCAAAGCACACTTCTAACATGGCTGTCATCAAAGCCTTTCTTTCAACTCAGAAATATGAACATCCTGAAATCAGGTAGAGTATACCTTTTTTGACAGAAGAGCAGGTAATTGAGTCAGCTGTCTGAATTGTTTCAATAGTCTTTGTATATTGCATGTGGAAAGTTCAAGAATGGAATTAGTACTTTTAAGATCAGCATTGCTGTTTCCTCCTCCCTTAAATGAGTTTATAAATCTTAACATTTGTAAAAAAGCTCACTGGACTAAACACATTGACCTCCTTCCATATCCTAGCTCTGTTTTATAATATCTTGCATCTTTAAAATTCATTTTTGTTTTAAACATTTATTATCTGTTTATTTTCATATGACTCCATGAGATGGACAGGTCAGATCTTAATATCCTCATTTTACAGATAAGGAACCTGAGGTTACATAACTTTTCCAACTTAATAAAACCACTGAGTTGCTTCATCACAAGTAGAATTCATATGTTCTCATGTCAGTCCATTTTTCTTTGCATTATACTCCATCTTTTCATTTTACATCATTCTCTTATCTTTTGATATTAAGTTATATGTTTAGCGCTGTCAGTATCACTCTGAGAGAGATCATAAATATTAGATATTTGAAAACAACAAAAAAAATCTTATTAACCATTACAATCTTACTCAGTATCAACCAGTAATATCTTAGTTAAATGCAATGTACAGAAGGAATATTTGAAAACCATTACTAATTAGTCAATGTTCAATATAACATGTTTCTATGAAATGTCTTTTCTTAACTACTTATATTTTTAAATATCTGTGGATTTCTTTCTATGTAGAATGAACTAAAATACTGGTTCTCTGATTTTTATTCAAGGATGTGGACTTTGATCATTCATACAGAATTGAAGTATTCTTTCTATTTCACTCATGCCAGGACACAAGTTTCTCTTCATTTTATATTAAGAAATCACAGGTTAAAACTGAGGGGGGAAATTAGCTTTATTCTGTCCTGTGTTTAATAATATTCATTTAATGGGCATGTTAACACAGGAGGTAGTAGGCAGGTAATATTCCAGCTGTGAGTCTGGCCTCTAGACTTGCTGAACTGTACAGGCATCTCCCAGGGGGCCATGTGTTTACACATCGAATCTGAGAACTGATGATGTACATTCTTGGAAAAAAACTGTTTTCTGCTTCTGCACTTATAATGTGGATGGGATTGGAGTAGGTTAAGGTAAGACAAAAGTGGATTCTTGCATTTTGTAAGATTTGGGAAGCACTAAACAGAATAATCATGTGAGTCTGGAGATTTAAGAGTTACAGGAAAAAAAATGAGAATAAATTTAAATACAGAAATCTCCTTTCCCTAATCCTATTTGTTGGTCTTTTCTCCAAATAAATTCCTTGGTATCCTGCTCCAAACTGTAAACCACAGTACTGCCCTTGGTTAGTGTTCTCTCATATCTTCTTATCTTCCTGATAATTTCAAAATCCTTTAAGTGCTGTTTCTCTGCCTGTAGCCTAACAAGCTTCCCACTAAGAAGTTCATAAAGACCACCCAGAGCATTTCAGCAGATCCACCCAACAGTGAGCTGATGTTGATAACTGCCAGTCCCAATTTGCCTGGCTTCAGGGAACCTTTGTATTAAAAAGTGCTGTCACATATTTTTAATTTCCCCAGTGAGTCTGCTCCACCCTCCATGCTGCCCCATCAAAGACTGGATAATATAATATCAAAATGTGAAAGAAGACATGCTGTTCTGGAATTTATGTTGTTCTGTCTGATACAAGAGCAAATTTGTGAGCATGGGGTATTGTGTTGCAGGAGCAAATGAATTAGATTAACAAAGAATTAAGAACACAACATTATATTCACAGTTAGACCACTTTCATGTAGACTACATTATACATAACTATTCTAATGTGATTGAATTGGAAAGATTCAAGCACTGAGGCTAAATCTGTATAATCCTCTTTGTTCTTGTTGAAGTAGTTACTTTGTATATTTGAGCATTGTCTTTTCCTCACCTACTTGATCCAAATTTATTCAAAGTCAATGGGATTTTCTACTCCTAGAAAGATACTTTGGCATTTAAAGTTTTTTTTTTTTAATGAAAAATTTAAAATCAGTCAGCCTAGTAAACTAAGTATAAAACAGCTTAACCATAGATATTTATATTGGAGAAAAAATGAATTAAATGAATCAATATTTTTAATACATTTACACTAGAGTCAGATCAACTTCATGATGAATCCCTTCATTTGAACAGGAAGCAGTGAGCAAAATAGCCAGTTTACTGAAGAAGCAAAGTATAATTGTGCCATTCAGCCTCTCCTTGTTCTTCACTACCTAACTTCTTTAGATCTGCCTTCTCCAGCTCTGCTATAATTGAGCTATTGATCTCTTAACTTGCAAAATCTGCTTTGACGCAATTTTCAAGCCAACTTAATGTTAAATCAGAATGAGTATATTCAATTCCATTTGTCTGCTTTACCATAAATTCCCTTTATTCCCACACTACCGCTAACACATGCACAACCAGGAGGGCTTAGAATCACTGGGAATTAATTAAATTAATCTTGGGACTTCCATATTATACTCAAAGATACAAGTCAACTCTGCTGAGGCTTTTAATGATTGAGTTTCCAAACAGGTTTTCCCCAGTTTTTATGTATCCTGAGTTATTCAACTGGCCTATCATTCTGGTTCCTGTTCTGAGTTCTTGTTTTAGAAATTCACCTAGCTCCCAAATTTCCCTGCAGCTGGGGTCCTTCATTTTTTTTTTGCCAGTCATTTTCTTGCTTAAGTGACGTCCGGTTTCTGATCTCCAGTCTATGTCTAATGGTCTTGACAGGGACAAACCACCCAGAGGCTCTGTCCCCTGCTCTCTAGACTTTCCCCAAAGTCTGTACAAAGACTGCACAAAGGCAGAGTGGTATACAGTCTGGAATGGACTATTGGTCTCTAGAGGTATTAACCATCTCATCTAAATTGCATATTTTTTCTAATAGACTAAGCTTCTATACATTTTTAAAGATATCTTTACATCTTAGTATTTTAGAAATAGCTTTACAAATTCAAGGTACTGAATTTTTTTTTTTTTTTTGCGATACGCGGGCCTCTCGCTGTTGTGGCCTCTCCCACTGCGGAGCACAGGCTCCGGATGCACAGGCTCAGCGGCCATGGCTCACGGGCCCAGCCGCTCCGCGGCATATGGGATCCTCCCAGCCGGGGCACGAACCCATGTCCCCTGCATCGGCAGGTGGACTCCCAACCACTGCGCCACCAGGGAAGCCCCAAGGTACTGAAAATTGTAAGTGGAATGATTCTCAGAAGACTAGGATGTCTTCATGTGTTTTCGTTTTTTATTGAAGTATAGTTGATTTACAATATTATATTAGTTTCATTTGTACAGTATAGTGATTCAGTATTTTTACAGTTTATAATCCATTAAAAGTTATTGTTACTGAGTCCAAGCTTGCTCTGCTTGCTGCATGACAGACCAATAAATTGGGAGACATGGTGTTGAGGCAAGGAATAGTGACTTTATTCAGAAAGCCAGGTGTCTGAGAACATGGTAGACTAATGTCCTAGAGTACCATCTTACTGGGGTCTGGATGCTAGTTTCTTTTATAGAACAGAGAGGTGGAGGAGGTGAGGAAGTAAAGTAAAAAGGCCATAAGTCTTGCAAAGCATCTCCTGATTTGGCCATCCTCAGGGAAGGGATGTGTTAATTTCTTCTTTCTTGCAGCCATTCACAGGTGGGCAGGGTCAGAATGTTTCCCTGTGAGCTGAACAAAGGCACTTTAGTTTAACATTTAGGCAGAGGGGCAGGGTTCCCGAGGGAGGCCATTATGTATGCCAATAGCTATAGACAACATCCTTTTAGTGATTATAGTAACAAAAAACAATGGAGAGAAAAGGTTAACATAAAAGAAACAGATTCAGCATGGAGTCAGATTTTGTTCTTCCCTGTTACATTATTACAAGATAATGGCTATAATTCCCTGTGCCATACAGTATATCCTTGTTGCTTGTCTATTTTATACATAGTAGTTTGTATCTCTTAACCCCCTACCCCTAACATGCCCCTCCTCCCTTCCCTCTCTCCACTGGTAACTGCTGGGTTGTTTTCTATATCTATGAGTCTGTTTTGCATATACATTAATTTGTATTGTTTTTTAGATTACACATATAAGTGATATCATACAGTATGTGTTTTTGTCTTACTTATTTTACTAAGCATAATAGTCTCTAGGTCCATCCATGTTGCTGCAAATGACAGAATTTCATTTTTTTATGGTTGAGTAATATTCCATGTGTGTGTATGTGTGTGTGTGTGTGTGTGTATGTCTCCATATATATCCACATCTTCTTTATCCATTTCTCTGTTGATGGACACTTTGGTTGCTTCCATATTTTAGCTATTATAAATAGTGCTGGATGAACATTGGGATGCATGCATCTTTTCAAATTAGTGTTTTCATCTTTTTCCTGATATATACCCAGGAGTGGAATTGCTGGGTCATATGGTATTTCTATTTTTAGTTTTTTGAGGAACCTCCCTCCTTACTTCCATTGTGGTTTCACCAATTTACATTCCCACCAACAGTGCATGAAGGTTCCCTTTTCTCCACATCCTTACCAACATTTGTTACTTGTAGAGTTTTTGATGATAGTCACTCTGACAGGTGTGAGATGATATCTCATTGTGGTTTTGATAAGTATTTCTCTAATAATTAGAGATGTTGAGCATCTTTTCATGTGCCTGTTGGCCAGCTGCATGTCTTCTTTGGAGAAATATCTATTCAAGTCTTCTGCCCATTTATGATTGGGTTTTGGGGCTTTTCTTTGATATTGACTTTATGAGCTGTTTAATGTATTTTTTTACTTCATCTAAAATGGGAGAAATATTATATTCTAAATACACTGAGAAATAAATAATAAAGATAAGGAAACATGAACATTCTAGCACACACAGGGAATTATCAAAATAGTTTTTTAAACATGATGAATGCAAACAAAAATAATATTAAAATAAGGAAATAATTCAACTTTTGACAACCCTCCATGTTATTTAAAAGAACTTCATTTTCCTTTGTTCTAAAATTATTTGGCATAATAGAAATATAGGTAGGTAAATGGTAAAGGAAACATTACATAAAGCAAAAATTGGTAGAATTACAAGTTTCAAGAACCTTCAAATGAATAGTTATTTCAGGGATTTTAAAGGCAAATTATGAAAATATATTTACTGAGGTCAAAGTTATTACTTCTTTAAAATGATTAGTATAAAAAGAGAAAAGTAAGCTGGGAGTTTTATTACCACATACTAAAACTTAGTAAAAAGGTTCTGTTTTCTAAAGAATATTGTATTAATACAGGGAATATCCAAATTGATCAATAAAATAATAAAACAAAAGATTTCAGAAATAGATCTGCATATAGTGGGATATTAAAAAATTACAAAGCTGCTATTTCAAGTTAGAGGGAAAAGGATGGTTGATTTAATACATGGTACTAAAAATGTATGAAACCCATGTGATTCTCCCTCTATGGTTATTAAGGTAGCCTGCTTGCCCTGAAATATTTGGCCTTGTGAAAGAAGATGGATGCCTGATCAAAACCATCTCTAACAGTACCAGAAAAAGGATAGAGATTGTGTGGTAGATATTGATAGGAAAAACTTTATATTCAGACCAAACTGAATCCATCACTAAACTGTGTGACTTTAGCAAGTTACATAATCCTTCTTAGAAAATTAATCATTTCATCTGGACTCTCAAAATTATTGATATAATTTGATTATAGTTCTTTTATAAATGAATGTCCTCTTATTTATATTTACTTTCTGACTCTCATCAGGTTCTAGTCATGCTTCCTTAATTCTTTTAATATCTTCAGGCTTCAAGACTATATTGTCCATGTAGATCTTTGCAAAGAATGAGGTATTTATTTTATTGCTCAAATCTAGAGTTTTGATATGTAATTTATTAATTTCTTCTTTAAGCATATAATTTTCTTTTAATATATTATTTATATATTTTTATTTCTGTAGCTTTATGAGATGAAGTCTGATAAATTTTGCCCCTGTGTTACCCTTCTCCATTGGAGTTTAGTCATCCTAGTATTGGTTTGTATGTATGTGTGTGTGTTTACTTTTTATTTTTCCTTTTGTTACCTTTTCTTATGCAGTTAGATTTTTTAAAATACTTAGGATTTGAGTATGTGTATATACAAAGCTGGTAGTAGTGGTATTAGTAGCCTATGCACCTGTCACTGCTTCTGCATGTACATGTCGCATCTGATTAATGCATGACAATGGTGGCTTTGATGAATTTATGCATAAGTGTGTGGTTGGAGATAGAAGGGATTACACATTCAATTCAGGTTGGCAGTATGTTTTCCCACTTGGGAATATATTTTCTTCTTTCCATAATGCTTAATGTTACTTGGAACACATCTCTGGATCTCTGACCATTTCCAATGTCAAAACTGTTTCACAGCTCTTTTTGTTGCTCTTCATCTGAAAATGGGACTGATCAGCTCTTCCTCAGCCTTTAAATAATAATAGGATCAACTTCCCATTAGCACTTTTATTATCCCTGGTCCCAACACAAGAACCTTGTTGTTTAGATGTTTCAGTTCTTCAGAAAAAAAAAAAACCTAACTTGTTTTAAAGTTTACTATTTTCATTATAATTGGTAAATAATTCCTCAAATCCATTGGATTTTGGCATCATTTTGATTTTATCTATATTTTTTCCAAGAAATTGCTCATAGATATAGTCAGTTGATAACTTCCCAGAATGTTGATATTGCTGAGGATTTATTTACTTGTTCTGTTTGTTATTTTTCCTCTTAAATATTGTCAATTTGGTGGGATTTTGGAGAGAGAAGTTAACCATTTTGCATTTGATTCCTCCTGTTCCTGTCTAACTAACATAAAAGCATACCATGCTTGAAAGCAATACTTCTCAAACTTCAGCCTGTGTCAGAATCACCTGTCCAATTTGGCATGTAGGAGGTGGGGCCTGATAATCTGCATTGCTAACAAGTTCCCAGGTGATGCCAGTTCTGCTGGTCAGGGAGGCACATTCTGAGCATCACTCCTTAGAATATCCCTTCAAATAAGTCTGTATGTATGTATATTATCAACTCAAACTGCTGAAACCATGCCTTAAGCCTTATGAATTATTTGGCTGAAACATTTATTTTCAGATGAGGAAAGTTAGAATCAGTGTAATTAAGGGACTTGAACAAAGCTGGTTGACTGGTTGTCTCAGGGAAACCTGAGTAATATATTTGGAGCAGGAAATAAATTGTGACCAGTTTTCTTTTTTAAATGTAGGATTTTTTAATAAATAAGTGTCTGGACTTTCCATTTAGGAAGGCAATCTTGAATTTTAGCAGAAAATGCCCGGGCCTTTGAAATCTGTCATTTTCTAACACCTGAATGACTGCTGTTCTGTTTCTTGGTGCACTTGTTTTTCCATTTGTGTCTTAGAGCACCTCTGTAAATATGCTGGAGTTAGCATAGCTAAACACTGTACTTAACATGTACCATCAAACATCCCCTTCCTCTTGCTCTTTTGATCCATTGGCTTCTTTCCTTCTCCATTTAAGAAAAAACTTACTTATAATATCTGCCTGGGTCACAGGACTTGTCCTTTCTTGCTGCTGTCACTTAATTGACAGTTTAAACTAGATTATATTTAAATATTACACATACTACTTACCATTAAGTTATAATTGCAGTGAAATTTAAGCTAGAATCAATATTAAGTGTTCACCCAAACCACTGCATTCAACATGATTAATGATTGCAATTGAATGATGTGAATTAAGAATGGCAGAGCATTTAAAAGCATTACAATGATCAGCTACATTTAATTTTCACAGCAATACCCTCTTAGAATACTTCACATGTTAAGGGGCCTAGAGTTCAGAATTCTATACTAGGTTCTAGAAATAGTAATCAGAGATTGAGGACAATATTGTTCTCTCCATTGCTTAAAATATCCAAATATAAGAAAACTAAGTTTCCTAATTTAATATGAATATTTTGGCTTTATTAACTGAATTACACAATTATTTACTGGGATCTACAAATTTCCCCCTAAAGTTGTCAGATGGTAATGTTTCATGAGAATATGCGTAAGAAGAAGAAAGTAGTAGACACAGGGTATGTTAAAACTACCATATTTCAAACATTCAGGGGAAAAGTTCATGTTTTACTAAACGTGTCCATAAATAAAATTGAAAGACAATAGTTTATAGCCAGGCTTTCAAATTTGGGCTGCACTTAACTTGTCTAATAAGTAGAGGCCAAGGATGAGTGCAAGCATACTGTGCCTCAAGACTTGAAATTGGCATCCCAAAGTGATATACAGCTCTGTGTATATATGACATTGGGAACTACATTTGATCTTCCTTCCTCAAATACCAATAGAAAGATCACTTACTTGATTAGTATAGGTAAATTAAATAGATTTTTGTATCTATAGTGAGTTCAACAGCTTTCAAAGGAAAAAAAAAACCAAAGATAATCCAATTTCTACCTTAAAATGAAATTAGATTGGAGGATCAATACAGTGAGCATACAACCAAAATTTTCTCCTAGAGTTTTTTTTTTTTTTTTTTTTTCATTTCCAGAGCTGAAAAGAATTCTGGTTTCTTAACTAACTCTTGTTTTGGCTCTCATCATATCAGAAATGGAAAATAGCCAGTTGTGGAGAAAATGTTGGTAGTTTTGCAAGGTACAGGAATGTAGTTTAAAAGTTAGCTATGTATAGAGTCAGCCCTTTTTTCTGCCAAAATGAATAAACCTCTCACTGAACCTCTGAAGTTCACCTTGAAGTTCATGGTGAAGTCAACAGAACATTTAAGCACAAAGGGAGAGCAGAGTAGAAGTAAACAGTTTTCCACCAATTACAAGATACAGTGGAACACTATTAATTCTAACTCACTGAATTAAGACCTTGTAATGTCATTATAACTGTCTATTCTTGGGGTGGGAGTTGGGGAGTGAGATATATTTGCTAGCTGAAAATCTTGCCTGGACATTTAAAAAACGTTTATACAGCACATTTTCTGGCTTAGATTATTGAGGAAATCAAACTATTTTCAAACACTTAATATAACATCAATATGCATTTGAGAAATGAGGTAGTCCCGTATCATTATTTTTTTAATCAATTTAAAACAGTCTAAGATGGTTTTCTATAGATGGTTTCATCAAAGTTGTATACACTCAAAGCTTAAAAAAAGTTTTAAAATTCTATAATTATCTAATTATCTGTTTTCACACACTTTTTCAAAAATATATTAAATTTAGTATTTAACTCAAAAGCATTTCTGAAAAATTATGTGTATTTTAAAGTAGTATGTTATTTTTCTTATTGACGCTTATATTATAAAAAATTTTAATTTATTTATATCTGACAAGAATATTGAAATTTGAAATGTATTTCATATATGGCAAGAAGTATTAAAGTATCTGACTGATTCTATTATATTGCTCCTTTTGAACATCTATAGTTTTAGACTGTAGAATTTTAGGATAGAGTTGTCTTACAGTAATTTGGTCCTGATAAAGGACTTTTGTTTACATGTTCTTACTTCTGCCTGATTAGATTTACCTCAGCATAAACCTTATAATATAAGAATGAGATCCTACATTAAAAATGAAATGTTACAGTATAAATCCACTTCTAAAGACAATGGGTTACTCATTATTTATAAGAATAAGTTCAATGAGGAAATATAAAGATGAGAAAAATTCTCCATAATCCATCCAAAAGACATAATTATTTTTAATATGAAAGTTATTTATTTCTCTTAAAATGACATATACACTTCAATAGACTCTGTGCTTAAAATGGCAGTTTTCAAATATGTATTATGAAATATGCACTTAATAAAATGTGGAGAAAACTTTAAAAAATAAAATAAAATTAGAACTGTACTTAATACAACACACCAGAAAACTTGTAAGAAAATTAAATATTGATACTTCAATTTAAAATTGAAAACTGCAAAAGGCAAATACATTTATAGTTCACATTTGTTTTTGCCAATCACATTGGTATTTATCAGAAAGCAATCTGTAAAAAGATATAGTACCTGAATCAATTTCTCTTTCCCAGAGCTTCAAGAAATGGAAGACATTTAGATATAAATACAATGTAGAAGATAACATTGCAGGAACAAAGAGCTATTGTGTTTGCAAAATAATAAAGCAGAGGACCCAGTGATTGAAGTGTATCCTCAACTTCATGTTCTCTAGTGTTGGGCCATCCTAGTGCAGAAATGCTGAACCAAAGAAACAGGCCTTCAGAGGCCTGGAGGCTTGGAGTGCTGTGTGAAGCTGCGATGTGCTCCCACTCCAAGAGGCTGCTGGTGCCCAGCATTATCAGATCTCAGCAAAAGTTCACCATAGGGTGCCAAACACTAGATGTTTCAAGTGTATTTTTTCCTAATATAAGTGCCAAATTAAGTTCTCAAAAATGGTGTCATTTGCAATTCTCACAGTATGCACATACACAGTTTATGAAAATTTGCTTTATTTAGTAATGTTAATTTGTTAAAAATATCTTAACATATTTAGGCTATTAATTATTACTAAAACCATGTTTCTATTTGGTGATAAAACATATATACATATGTTAAACCTAGTTTGGGTAACAATATGTATAATAACTCATTCTTCTTTTACTAATTTACTGTAAATAATATATTTTAGGAATTGTATGCTATCATCTGTTATACTTGCACTCTCCATGGCAAGAATAGAGATGTTGTACTTTGCATATAATCATGATGAAACTTTTTTGTAGACCAGAATATTGACTATTTGTAAGTACACTAGCATTGAAATTTGTTTCACGATTACTATCATTAAAATAATTTCCCCTTCTTTACTAATGGGTCACAAATTACTCTTGTTCATAAGAAAAGAAAATTGCTTTCTGGGACAGATTAATATTCCCATGTCATTAAGGCAGGATACCTAAATGTTTCATATGAATAACAAAATGATGTCCTTTCTTGAGCTTAAATAACATATACTTATAGATTGTAATATGTTTAGGGATTTTTTTTGTTTGTTTAGTAACAAAATTCCTTTTGCATTATTTGTTTTTTGTTGGTTTAACTTATATTTATCATATAACATTTAAACCTTAAGAATTAGAGAGAGTTAAAAATTAGAGGTAAAATTTGGGTGAGGAAAGGATGAGAACACATGTAATTGTCTAAATGAGATTAGGACACTAAACTCAGAAAATTTATCTTACAATATCAAATGAATTCATAGATGTAATTTCAGAACACCTGTCAGTAATCCTAACAAACTCATAATAAAAGGAAAATATGCCATAAGACGAATGATGGTTAAATGCTTTCAAAATGAAGGCAGGAATAGAAGCCAGAAATGACAGGTAGATTCTGATAAAATTCTAGAATAGTTTATGTGTTTATGAAAGTTTCATTGGCAGAACATTAGAGTTCTGATTAGCAAAACTTTAGAGTTGTGATTTCAGAGGAAGAAAAAATATGAGAGATAGTCAAGATCCAATGGGATGCCATTAAAATGAATATAGAATTGTTGCCTATACTAAAAAAATGCAGACTCCACTGAGAAATCAATGAAGTTTGCTAAATCTGAATAGGTGTGAAGATTTTCATCTAACCATATCAGATTACATTATAAAGAATATCAGTTGAATAGTATTCAGACTTGGAGACCCTTGTATATAAAGCAGTGTTGGTTAGAATGTCTATCTATGGCTGGAGAAAACTTAAGAAGATGATTACTGCCCCTAGGTCCCTTGATCTGTCTCTAATCTTGGATAAACAATGTCAACTCTTTGAGATGATCAGATTTGACATTCAAAATTATCATCCTAATAGCCTCAATTTGCTTGACATTCTAACATCTCTCCCAACATTTTCTTGATCCATTCATCTGTCAATGGACGCTAAGGTGGTTTCCATACTTCAGCTACTGTGAATAATGCTATTATGAATATGGGAGTACAGATATTTCCTTGAGACAATGATTAGTTTCCTTTGGATATATACCCAGAAGTGGAATTGCTGGATCAGATGGTAGTACTGTTTGTAACTTTTTGAGGAACCTCCTACTGTTTTTCATAGTGGCTGCACCAATTTAGATTTCCACCAATAGTGCACAAAGGTTCTCTTTTCTCCACATCCTCACCAGCATTTGTTATCTCTAGCCTTTTTTATAACAGACATCCTAACAAGTGTAAAGAGATGTCTCATTGTGGTTTTAATTTCCATTCCCCAATGATTAATGATGTTTAGCACACATTCATGTACCTGTCGGCCATTTGTATGTTTTCTTTGGTAAAATGTTTAAGATCTTTTGCCATTATTTAATTGGTCAATTTGGGTTTGGAGATTTTGTTGTTATTATTATTGGGGTTTTTTGCCTATTGAGTTGTATGAGTTTCTTGTATATTTTGGATATTAACACCTTATTGGATATATGACTTGCAAATATTTTCTCTCATTCCATAGGTTGCCTTTTATTTTGTTTATTTTTATTTTCTATGCTGAAGCTTATTAGTTTGAGGTAGGTCAGTGGCTCAATTTGTTCACAAGAGATGTTTTACAGAGTCATTTTTGGGTCCCATCATATTCAATTTTTTTATCAATGATTTGAGCAAAGACATAAAAATCAATTTTAAAAAACTCATGATGACACAATGTCAAGCTGCTTAGCTAATGCCACATGTGATAGAATCAAGATTAAAAATAACATATAGGACTCCCCTGGTGGCGCAGTGGTTGAGAGTCCACCTGCCGAAGCAGGGGACACGGGTTCATGCCCCGGTCTGGGAAGATCCCACATGCCGCGGGGCGGCTGGGCCCGTGAGCCATGGCCGCTGAGCCTGCGCATCCGGAGACTGTGCTCTGCAACGGGAGAGGCCACAACAGTGCGAGGCCCGCATACAGAAAAACAAAAATTTTTTTTAAATAACATATAGAAATGGTGGACATAAACCAAAGTAAAATATAAGAATAAAAATGAAACCTTGAAATAAGTGCAGAGCAGTTAAAAACTGGCTCTTTAGAATATCATTAAAGAGCTTGGGATCTGAATTTTTAAAAATTAATACATGCTGAATATATCATGGAGTCCTGAACTAAATATTGGAACAGGGTAAAGATTTTAGTGGAAAATGGTGACATATGAATAAAGTCTGTAGTTTAGTTAATAGTGTTATATGAATGTTAATTTCTTAGTTTTGATAAATGTACCATAGTTATATTAAGATGTCAGCATTGGAAAAAGTGTATGTGGGGCATATGAGAACTCTCTGCACTATAACTCTTCTGTAAAGCTAAAATTTTTTCAACATAAAAAGTTAAGAAATTAATATGTTTCAATAAAACACAATGGCATGTAAAACATTTAGGAGAATAGTTATTTCACAATACAGAAGTAAATTCTCCTTGGTAAAGGAGCAAGTAAATGGAGGAATTGATCAAGATAATTGAGTACTTCCTATGTACCAGGGCTTTACATGGATTATTACATTTTATTTTCATAATAACCATTATAGTTGACATATCGCTCTCATCATTTTACAGATGACTTTAAGTCAATTGCTTGGAGCCAGTAAGTTGCAAATATGGGATATAAACTAAGTTTGTATAACTATAAAGACCAAGATTTTTTCACAATTCCATAGTAGCCTCTAGTGTTACAATTTAACTGTCTTATTCACTAACCTTAAGTTTTATTTTCATTTTACTTTAATTTTAGGATGGATTTAAAAAAGTAGAGTGCATTAGGAGAATAATTAGAATAATTAGAATTATAAAGGTGTCAAGGAACAATGAGGTTTAGACCAAAATTAAAAAAAGAAGAAGAAAAGTAGATATATGAATACATGATAACTATAATCAATAAACAAGGATTTTGTTTCTTCAGAAGGGATCCATACAGATTTATGAGAGGGGTGCATATTTTCATCTTAAGGGAAATTATGCTTTAGCATTAGGTTGTTTAATAATAAAATGAGTTGTCTTTTGAAATCTTGCTAGTGGTATTATTTAGGTTGAGGCAGGATGCGGTACTTGGGCCTCTCACTGTTGTGGCCTCTCCCGTTGTGGAGCACAGGCTCCGGACGCACAGGATCAGCGGCCATGGCTCATGGGCCTAGCCGCTCCGCGGCATGTGGGATCTTCCCGGACCGGGGCACGAACCCGTGTCCCCTGCATCGGCAGTCGGACTCTCAACCACTGCACCACCAGGGAAGCCCACAATCATGTATTTTGAGTTTACATTATTCTCAAGGAAAATATGAGTATTGTAGTTCCTAATTCTTCCCTAGGATGAATTGGATATGTGATTATAAGGATACCCATATAATACACACTGTTCCTAGAAAATGCCTTAAAATCTCTACCTTGATAGGCGAGAGATAGACTTAGATAGACAAATCAGTCTGGAGAGACCTAATACAATACCTCTACTAGAAAATGCATCATTGGTTTCCTTGTGCCCGTTGCTTTGGCCAGCTGCATGCCTGTTATCCTTGTACAAACCTCCAGGGTACAGAGAATCTGAAATAAGTGCTGAGTGATCACAGAACACAATCTCTGGGCAAATGCACCCTGTTTAATTAAGTGACAACTACAGCCTTTGTTTTTGTTTTTTGTTCTTTTTTTTTGTCCTTATAGAAACGTTTATTTCCGTTCTGTATGATACAACCCTGTGCGTTTTTTGTTCTGATTCTTAATTTTCACCCCAGGCACTGAAACCTGAAAAAAACCATTGTTTTAGATTTATCCCTAATATCAGTCTGCATAGAATTTAAACAATTTGTAATTTTGAACTCTATATCTTCTATTCAACAGAAAAAAGAACTCCTTCCAGAGTTTTTGATTCTCAAATATAGGTAAATAAAAGGGCAAAAACAAATGCACCCTACTCTCGTCAAGGTATATAACACATACACACACAGTTTTAGGGTGATACACATCTCAGTGTGTCTTATACAAATAGGAACTTTTAAAAGTATGTCTTAAACAACAAATGCTGGTGAGGGTGTGGAGAAAAGGGAACCCTCTTGCACTGCTGGTGGGAATGTAAATTGATACAGCCACTATGGAAAACAGTATGGAGCTTCCTTTAAAAAAGTCAGGACTTCCTTGGAAGTCCAGTGGTTAAGGCTCTGTGCTTCCAATGCAGGGGACCTTGGTTTGATCCCTGGTCAGGTAACTAAGATCCCGCATGCCATGGGGCATGGCCAAATAAAAAATAAGTAAATAAATCAACTATACTTTAATAAAAAATAAAATATTTAAAAATTTACTTACAGTAAAGAAAATAAGACTTTATGTAAAATATGATGGGTATAAGAATGCAGATTGATAAGGTTAACACAGTTCTCACAAAGCCAAACAGATTCCCTATCCTCTCCTCTCCTAGATGGAGATATCTGTAAGCATCTTGCAAAGCTCCTGAGGAGAGACAGCATTTTGCCAATTATCTCTTTCCATGCTTCATTTAGTTACTACCAGACTGAATAAAGGACTACAAGTTATGCTTCATATTTAAGTTTAAAAACAGTAATTGTACCTTATATTAAAACCCTTAATAAGTTGAATATTAAATGTACTACCCTTTTTCTGCATTCTCCAACATTTCCTTCCCTGAACATATATTACTTTTCTAATTAGAAACATACACCACCTCATAAATTTTTTAAAGTGGTGTGTCCCATGGTTAATAAAAAGTTATTTTTATTTTTTAATAAATTATTTATTTATTATATTATTATTTTTGCCAAGTAAACACTCAGAGAATCTTTAATAAGTGCAAGCATATTTTGATTTTTGTATTAAATTTAGTACACACACTCCATAAGTAGAGTTCAAAGCTAGAGAAAAATGATAATTTTGTTTTTATATTTCAAATGTTCAATAATAGAGGCTATTACTCTGGAAAAATTCTTCTACTTCTACTATAGCTGTGTATAAACTTGCCTGTTTATGGTGGATAAAAAGAGTAGTGAGAAAAAAAAGTAGTGTTTAAAAAATTTCTTATAAGAGAATTCTTTACCCAGTTCTCATATGTGTTCTTAAACTTTCTTAAACTTTCTAAATGCTGTACATTTCTGGGTGAAATTTAAGATAACATATAAAATACATATTAATGGTATATATTCTCTTTAAAAGACTTTATTTCTAAAAGGGGAATATAAGACTTTCAAAGAAATGACATTTTACCAAAAAGCTTGATCTTTCATGACATGCCATCTAACTCTCATAGCGGGTGTAATTTACCAAATTGGTTTGAAGGCATTTCAATAAGTACAGGAGCCATCGTCTGTGTTACTGATTTATCTAAATGCTTGATAATCCATTAGGAGAATGATTCATCTGAAAGCAAACAGACCAATATCCACACAGTGCTCCAAACATACAACCAATCTGAGAAGCAACCAGTCAGCAATTACCTACTTAGGGTTTGCCGTTGACCACATAAGTAATGCCTCAGGTTTCCACTTCTAAAAAGATTATATTTGCTACTTTAAAAATTGCTATTTTCTCTTGAAAGATGAATGTCACATATCCCGTAATTAGAAGGCAGCTAAAGAATATCCAATTCAGTGAAAAAGGGTATGGAGGGGTAGAGGAAGAGCTGTAATACAAACAGAAATATTTGAACTAATGAATCAAGGTTGCCTGAAAAGTCTTAGGCACTATTGTTAATATATCTTAAATTACAATGTTCTAAAATCTCTGTGCCTTGTTTCTTCCCTACTCTCTATCCTCTAATTTCCCTGATAATTTCACATAGACACTCGGACTTTCATTTTTTAAATATCTTATAACAACTCCATGCTCAGTTTGTCCTATAAATATACTGAGGCATATTTGTGACTTATTTTAAGTGCTGAAATATTAATTCAGACTCAATGGTGACTAAATCCTGAAGAAACAATGTAAATAAACTCAAATTCCATTGATATTTTTAGCTTTAGAATTACAATTTTCAAAATAATTTATAATTACCTATTTTTTATCTTAATCATCTAATTAGCCTCATTTGTTTTCAAATTAATAATCCCTACTTCTGTATCTTGTAAAATTCATACTACAGATATTTATAGACTCAATTCCCATAATTCTTCCTCAAGTAATCACAAATGGCTAAACTATTTATTGTTGACAGAACTCTGGGCTGCTGTGTTACACAATTCTAGTGGATACATTCATATAAACTATGTGAACAATACCCCTGGAGTTTTGCAAGGCATAGTCATTCACATGAACTACAATGGGAACATGCCTTCCAGAATTATGCACTTCCGTATCATGGTTAGACCCATCACACCTTTTTACTTATCTGTTCCTTTGCTTCCATTATGTGTTCTGTGCCAGTAACCCCACCACCAACCTCCAGACTACCTAAATGAGGTTAAACCCTCTTTATATTTCAAATGCCTAATTTAAAGTTTGCCATGTCTGTGAGCCCACCTAATGAAGCTGAAATGCTCCTTTAGCCGTTTGTTCTCAAAAGAGGTCAGTACTCCCTCTGTTGCCTCATGTGTGTATGTGTGTGTGCACGTGTGTGTTTGTTTGTGCATGTGTTTGCCTTTCCTGCTTGAGAATGAGATATTTAAGGACAGGAACTATGGCTTGCTAATATTTGAATAAGTACGTCATAGTGCTTGCTTCATGGTTGGGCTAGAAATCATTTGCCAAATTGATTTCAATAAAATGAGAATCCTTATATAACTCAGGAAAGTACTTCAAAACACCTATTAGACTTTAGGGTCAAAAAAATACCCCACCACTTACCTAAAATTTCATTCTTAAAAATAATTCTGACTTCAGAAACAAATACTGTTTCACATGTTTTATTGACGTCACTCCTTGCACAATACAAAATAAAGAATTACCAGGCTCATAAACAGGTTCCCTGGAGCAATACCTTCCTATTTCCGTGCTTGGTTATTCCTCCAATGGTCATAAGAATACTAAACTAAGCCCACAAAACTTACATAATTCTATTTTCAGTAATCCTTTCAAAGCCTAAGCTTGCGCCTTATAATACAAATTAAAACCTGCACTTTAGAAATTCAGAACATTATCTTGAAGACCAGAAAAGGTTATCTTCCATAAATGCAGACATGGATCCCTGTTTTAAACAACTCTCTGTGCTCATCTCTAAGGTATGTGGGTAGGAGTTTCCTACTGTACACAGGAATTTCACCGGGTAAAGGCAAACAGATCAGGTAACTGGCCATTTTTAAAATAAATCATACACCACATAAAGCTTAGTGTGACTCTAGGAAAAAATATGACAATACAAATAGCTAATTGATCTTTAATTATTAGATATCCCAGAAGATTTTAGAAGGTCATGTGGATACCCTTTAGGTAGCCAGCTCCTTAAAGCTGATACATGGAGAAACATATACAATAAAGAGAAAACCAGTTCTGAGACTTAGTTAGATAATTTTGATTTAACAGGCATTTATTGAGAACTTATTATATTCCAGGTTCCATTATAGAACTGTGGTTAAAAGTAAAGAAAACAGACAAAATCTCTTCCTTCGTGGAGCTTACAGTATAGTAGGAAGAAAAATTATCCCTGGAAAGGTAGGTTGGAGCTTGATTATAAAATGGACTTTATGTTACATGTAATTGTGTTTCTTCTAAGCCAACCACAGTCCCATCTTTGTAACAGATCTTGGCATTTATCTTATTTTATGGGGCTTTCAACCAGGAATAGCTAAGGTGCCTATGCTTCCTGGCACGTCAACACAACATCTAACTATGCAGTCCCAACTGCAGCCTTAGTTTATGCCTCATCATATGACACATTGTGATGGATGTGCCAACAGACCCCGAAAGATTGTGAACACTCTGAAAGCCAGTTCCAACATTTAGAAGCTGATCTGGCAGAAGACCCTTCCCTATAAACCCCTTCTAACATCTGAACATGCAGTTTTCTAAGCCTGTACCTTTTCACACTATAAACACAAGCTTTCTGTCAAACACTGATGTTAAATAATCACCATCCTTCCCCAGCCAACATTATTTGTACAGTAGAACATGCCAATGAATCTCCTAACACTGATTACCAGCCAAACCATTTCCAAAGAAAACAGGGGATATGAACCCTTAGAATTCACTAATTGTCTCATGTTGAATAAACACTAAAGAGGATGGAAGAAACAGGTCACCTTGGAATTCAGATTTAAAGACACCATCATTAAGGTATGAAAGGCACTTGGGTTATAATTTCTCTCAAAAAAAATCTAATAACTTTCTTAACAGCAACCATTGTGAAATTGTTTCAGAGTCTCTTTCTGCATATGCAAAACCAAAGAGAAGAAATAATTTGTTTTTAAGAAAGCATAAGCTAAATTGAGTTAATTGTTTCAAGGACATTGAAAGATTCATTGATATAAGATACAAGCAAAAGTGATGACAAAGCACCAAAAAAAGACCTGGATACTGTTCCAGAAGTTTGTATGACTGCTTAAACTTGCTATGTCTCAGCATCTCTTGTTACCCACTTTTAGAACATAGTTAAGACTAGAGATATAATTATCCTGATATGGCTAGAAATTTTTCTTCCTCTTTTTTGATTTTAGTCTTTTAGAGTAATACTGTCTGTTAGAAATAAAATGCAAGCCATAAATACATTTTTGTATAATCTGGTAGTCACAATAAAAGTAACAGGTAAATTAATTTAAAAGTGCATTTTATTTAACCCAATTTATCCAAAATATTATTATTTCAATAAGTGTTCATTATAAAAATATTCATTAATTGTATATTTTTTTGATACTGCCTCTTCAAATCCCAGTGTCAAATTTATACTAACAACACATCTAAAGTCGGACTAGCCACATTTTAAGTGCTCAATAGCCACATATGATTACTATACTGAACAGCATAGTCTTATGGGGTGACACTATATCTGTCTCACTGTTTGGTAGTATGTACTGGACAAGTGTGTATATATCAGGGCCTAAAAATAGTATATTATTATGATGAGAGATGTTTGTAAACTAATGTGTAATTTAGAAGTATGTCATGTGGTAGTTTATCACATCATCCCACAATGTTTGAAAGTATTGATTCACATTCCAAGAGTAAGCAATTGACTCCCCTACTTACTGGTTAAGGAAGCCTAGTATTCATTAACACTAAGAATTGTTTAGGAGAAAAAGACATTTTAAAACATCAGTACTTCTCAATTTCCTTTTCTCTTTTATGTCACTTAAAAACAGCTGAGGCAACATATGTCAGAGATTTAGAATGTCAGTCGTCATTAAGAACTAAAACTGAAGTAAAATAACAAAGGACTAGTCAACGATTTCAGAATTATTGTTGCCTAAAGGCAGATGCATCTAGTTTTGCGACCCCACCTCCCTGCTAAAATTCAAGATTTATCTTTTCTGAAAACTTTCCTCTGGAAAAATTCTCTTTGCTTTCTTTTACATTCATCCAAATGCTCAGCCTCATCACCCTGTGGCGCTAAATGATTAAACCTAAGTGGCTTTCCTGACTCTTGCTCATACTTGCTCATGCTAGAGTTTTGGTTTCCTGCAAATTCTCCTTTAAAAGTTTTTCCCAAGTCACAGAGTATGTCTTATAGGTGCTCAGAAATGACATGCAGCCTTTGTCATGCTCTTCCACAAGTCCAGCTTCCCTCTTGGGTGTCTTACTTTTCTCAATAGACTGTTTGAAGGTGACTTACCCCTTCTGTGAGCCTATCTATAAGCTACACTTAGCAGTTTAATTTAGAAGCATATTTAGCTGTATAATTGCTATATCCTGCAGCTGTCAGCTAGGCAAAGAAGTCCTCTGCCATGGGCTGTCCTGGTAACTTATGTCGCCAGAACTACTTCCTAACAATTTGGAGAAAAATCCTCTCCCTGGTGCTGCTACCCTTTTAACCGGACCCTAAAGTGATGTTGAGTATGCCTTTTGTCTAAAACAGTTCCTATCAAAATGGCCACTTTAACTTTTGCTCACAGCTTCTCTATACTGGGTCAGATCAGGTTCCCGGAGCTAAACCAGTTTTCACAGACTCTACTGTCTTCTGTTTCCCCATAACCCCAGCCTTCATTCTGCGATGTGCTGCTTGCTATATCAGTGCCAACAAGGGGGCCAAACTTAGAGTAGGCACTTAATATTTTGAACAAAAATTCTTTTATTTTTTGTAATTCCATTTTCATAGTCTCTATATAATACAATATTTAGTTAGAATTTGAGAATTATTTAACGTATTTTAAAATATATTTAGAATTTGAGAATTATTTAAAGTATTTTAAAATATTATTTGCATATGTAGTTGTGAAGATTTGTTTTTGTAAATAGAAACAACTTTATTATTTACTGTCTATAGAAGTAATATTCATTGTAAAAAATAAATCAAACTATAAGGATTTCTATACAATTTCTTAAACCCTAAGAATAAAATTTTCTATAATAGTTTGTTTCAAATCCTTTAAAAATTCTTTGTGCATTCTCCTCACTAAGATCGTATGATATATGTTGTATTGCATACTTTTTCATTTATTTATATATAGCAGATATAATACCTACCTGACATTTTTATTAGGTGTGTAATATTCCATTGCATGTGCATTCCATGAATAATTAACCATATCTTATTGGTGAATAATTTATTTCAAATTGTTTTTCATTAAAATCTAAGTGTAAGATACATTCTGTATATGAGTTAGAGTTTGTTGCCAATTCTTCTTGAGAATTCCTTCAATGTGAAACCTTTGTGTCAGAAGCTATCATACTGAATTTATTTACTCATCCCTTTAAAATATGTCATTTAACAAAATGTTAAAATAATACTTAGATTTTATCTTTCAAAATGACAAATTTAGAACATGTTTTTCCTTATTTATGTCTTGAAAAAAATAAGAAAATCTTAAAAATAACTATAAAAAGAAGAGTAGGGGTACCCTCAATAAATTTTTAAAAATCAAAAGCATTTGAGTAGTATTATATATATCATACTTAAAAAAATTATACTATAGGTTGTTTATCTCTTGATATGAACACATATAGATTTACCTAATTCTTTCCAATGATTCCATAGCATTCCATTCCATACATCTAACATAACTTATATCCTAATAATTGACTTTGAAAAATGTTTCCAGTTAATATTCTATTAAATACCATAATAAATATCATAATGTATACATCTTTATTGCTTTGGATGAATGTAACTATAGACTGTAGATTTAGCAATACAATTGCTGTATAAAAGAGATCATGCTTTTTGCAAAAGTGTCTAAAAGACTTACATACTTGCTCCAAACATATAAGGCTGTCTATTTCTCTACACCTGGAATTTGAGAAATTATCCAAATTTTTTATTTTGACAAATAAGTAGTGGCAAATCATATCCCATTCCCACTGTGTTTAACATTTCTAGATACAGAACTACTATATTTTATATTTCTCATTCCCTAGTTTTTAAATATAGTTTTGCTACATATTATATATGCTAATATTTATATTATTTAAACTTGTAAATTATTGAAATTCAAATAATGATGCCATGTTAAATTAATTCTTCTGTGATTTGCTTTATTTGCTCAGTATTTTGTTGGTGAAATGCAAACATATGATACGTGTGTTAGTTCACAACATGAACTACCCTGTCTCATTCTCATGAATTCCCTGTCTCATTCTCTCCCATTGTTGCATATACTACATTTGCTTTAATCCATCCTCCTGTTGTTTTACATTTGGGTTGTTCCTAGTTGTGTTGCTATTAGAAATAATGTTGATATTAACATTCTTCTGTCTCCTGGTGCAAGTGTATAAGTATTTATCAAACAAATATATATGTAGGAAGAAAATAGTTGCGCCTTAATACAAGCACATTTTTAAATGTATATATAACTCCAAATTGTTTTACAAATGGTTGAAAGACATTCTAATTGGTTGTAAGCAATGGCCATGACTATTTTCAGACTTTTCAGGTTTTCTTCCAATTAAGTGATTGAACTGGTTTCTCACTATGGATTTAATTTGCTTTTCTTTAATTTCTGAATAGGTTGACCTTTTGTTTTATTTGTATTAGCTACCCATATTCTTGCTTCTAGGAAATGTCTCTTTTTATATTTTGTTCAATTGTTTTGCATTTTAATTGATTTTTAAATGTTGTACATGCTCTATATTAGTTTACTGCTAATTATATGTGACAGCCTCTCCCATTAAGTTACTTACTTTTACTCTTTTATTTCTATTTGTGAAAAAAATTAATATGATCAGTATTATTAATATTTCCCTTTTTGTTCTTTATTTTATTTAAAACCATTATAGTATTATATATAACAAAGAATTATTTACTTCGCATGGAGTATGTTATGTAATAGACATCCTATTTCATTGCTCCATATAGGTAAGCACGGCCCCAGTACCATTATTGAATAGATTACCTTTCCCCATTGATCTCACTGCTGTCCTATATTGGGTCTCCTTATGTTTGCATTGATTTGCTGATAAATTTATGTTAAAATCTATTCTTTTGTTTTTTTTTCTATTTGTTATCCTTGCCAATACCCACCCTGGAATTTCTATTACATTACATTTGCTACATGGTAACCTGGTGTTGGTATCATCATATGCTTATTAATTTAGTTTTATTATGATTTTTATATCTTTTAGGGCAACCTCATCCTAATCTTTTGCTTCAAAAATGTTTTGGCTCTTTCATGGCTTTGCTATCAAAGCCATAAAATTATTTTGAAATTTTGATTAGAATTTAATTGAGGAGATATGGTGGTATATGTATATGTATAACTGATTCACTTTGTTATAAAGCAGAAACTAACAACACACAATCGTAAAGTAATTATACTCCAATAAAGATGTTAATAAATAAATAAATAAATACTAACAAACAAACAAACAAAAAGAATTTAATTGAAACTATCAAATTATGACTCAAGGAACAAAATGAACATCTTACTGGTGCATCATATTCCAATGAACATGGATATATGCTTTCATCTCTTTTAGCTCTTTTGTAATTTTACTCATAAATGTGTCACATGTTATTTGTAAGATTAGAATTTTTTAAATTTCTATTTTATATCTTCTGTGATTATTAAATTATATAGAAAAGTTTTTTAATTTCTAAAATTATTGAAGGCACTAGTTACATCTTAATTTAAATAAAATTTAATTTTTCAAATTAAATACAACTGTTTTCTGTATGTGGTCCTGCATGTTTTTCAGTAACTTAATTGATAACATTTGGGTTATTTTTTCTAAAACTTGGTTCTCTGATATTTTAATAAATATAAGTAAAAAGAATTAACAATCAATTATTGAGAATTTCCTATATTTTGAACAATGAATTCATTACTCAATTTATCTTGGATAAAGGCATCCAAGATAAAAATATTTATTTATTTATTTATTTATTTATTTATTTATTTATTATAAATGTATTGTATTTATTTATTTATTTTTGGGTGTGTTGGGTCTTCATTTCTGTGTGAGGGCTTTCTCTAGTTGCGGTGAGTGGGGGCTACTCTTCATCACGGTTTATTTTTTAAATGGAATGAGAGAAGGGAGCATAGGCAAGATAAGTTAAAGAAATAGTAAAGGATCAAACTCACAAGATATAGTATAACCAGAATATTGAATCCAGATCAGTTTGATTCCAAAATCTTTGCCCTCACCATCTCCTGTAGTCAACATGGGAGCAAAATCACAACATATAATCCCAAAATTCTCTGTTGTACAAGTAATATTGCCCAAAATAAATTTGAAGCTCCTTTAATTTTATAAATTCAGTATTAGATTTGATGAATCCTGTGAAGTAAGAAATGTTTATAATTATGAACACATTCTATTTTCTTGTCTGATTTCAGGAAAAATTTTGTAATGTACATAGAATATTTCTATGTGAACTTCTATGTTGTGATATACAATGAAAGATACTTGTTTGTAGAATGTTTTTGTCAAGTATTAAAATTAAGGCTTTGGAGCCTCAATACTTTATTGCATTTAAAGACTTCTGTGGTCTTTCTTTTTTAATATAATGGGAAATTCAAATGAGAATAAATATCTTAATGCAATAATGAAGAAAGAAATCATTTTCAATTAATTGATATGAGAAAAAACCTAAGACAAAATCTCTATTAGCTTTAATTTAATCTCATTGATGAAGTTTAAATACACTTAAAATTCTTTCTTCCCCATTTAGTAGCAACTTATACATGTCAAATGTGCCATTCAATATACAAGATATACCACAGAGACAAATCAATGGTGTTGCTGTAAAGTTTGCTGTAGAAGTTCTTGGTTTTAGCTAATGTGATTTGTCATCTGTAACACTAAAGTTACTTTTCTTTGCTAGAGCCAATGGTCAGACATTAAAAATTACTTAAAAGATAAATAGCTTGTCAAATTTCTTGTTAGGTAAATCCAAGAGGATAAAATTTATTCACTGAAGTAAGTGTTTGACAGTAAAAAAACCCAAGAAATCCCACAAATTTCTTCATAAGTCCACAAAAATCAAAATGCTAAACAATAGCATCTCTCACAACAATAGTGAGTGATCTCTTTCCTATCACTTAATAGACTATAAAGGGGGTGTTTTATTCCACTGACACCAGAAAGCTCTTAAATGAAATGACTCTATGTGCTGTAATAATTTCTTGGCACAAGGCAGTAGTTCCTTGCCATCTGTACAGCTAACCAATACTGTATAAATCAGGCACCACAAATTCAAATGCCTGTGGGTCCTGGCCTACAACATAAATGAGAAAGCATCCAGGTATGAGACAAAGGAAGCAACTGAGCCTACTGCACACTTCCGAGTGCCCTTTTTAAAGGGGACTGCCACTGTTCAGCCCAAGCAGATGGTTATACAGAAATGTGGGTCCAGTGTTGTTAGATCTTGTCAACCTTCAAGAAAAGTTGCTAACCTGAACTCTTTCATAAAATATCCAATTTTGAAAATGTTCTGCTGAGCAAATATAATATCTCCATAGGTTGCATAATGCTTAGTGTGGCCTATGGATATATTTCAAATATAAACTCTTTACATGAGAACAGAGGATTGAAGAGAAAAAAGAGAATATAAACAGAAGAGAGAGGAAAGTAATTTTGTATAGAGGGTAGAGGAGTTAGCCCAGTGACTAAATATTTATAGTGAAAAGTGACAAGGAAAAGCAGGAATGGAATTTTTGTTGGAAGACCTAAGGATAAAATGAAATTCTTGAAATTATTTTTTGGTGAATTTCAGGGTCTAACACTCCTGGCTTCTGCCATTTACTTACTTACTGGGCTTTTTCTTGGGCATATTAAGTCAACCCTCTGAGTCTCACTTTCCTTATTCATAAAGTGGGAATAATTACTACAACTTCATGGGATTTATGAGATTATTAAAATGAAATGTTATTAATATCTAAAAGTAACAACACACATATCTGTTATGGAAGATAGAATCTATGGTTGTCAGTTTATCTTTCTCTTCCTTTTCTTGTTTGCTATTATTTGGAGTAAGGCTAGGATTATGGAAGGTGGTTTGCAAAAGGAAATACGAGGCAACAATTTAGGTTGTACTCAAAAAGGAATAAGAGTTTAGAAGTAGCAAGATAATATCTGTATCTAATCATACTATTATTTTTTCCTCAACAAAAATTCAGATAAAGAAAGAAGAAATAGACACTCCAATGATAAGCACAGTGGTAACTATCTGGGCAACAGCAGTGAGGACAGAAGATAGGAAACCTGAGTGTGGATTTTGCCTATTTCAGAAACTCATTTCAAGCTTATAGTGCTATTTTCACAAGTATTAAATAAAACATATTTTAATTTAGAGTATTTATTTTATCTAGGTCCTACTTTTTAATGATACATGAAGGGAAAACTGGACCAGGGGACATCTGAACACACACTGAGTTGGATGTAGGATGGAAAGCCTGTATTTAGGGAACCCAAATCTTTTATACTGGGCAGTAAGTAACCTTCCTGACCTTTGTCCTAAAGGAAGGCATTATCTATATTATACTGGATAGTACCTTTGACCAGAGGGAAAAACTATCTCTATCTTCCAAAGCTGTTTGCTATAAAAACATACTTGAAAATATGGTTAAAACAAAGGCAGTCCATGCATCACAAGGTGTGTGGAAACATGACAGAATCTACACAAGTCATACATGAACTGTGGAGAATGTCCTCCAATACTCTCTATTAAATGAGTCAATTAACCAAGATAAATGTACCCAACTTTCAATATTTATAGTCTTCTGAATTTCTCAATAATCATTTTTCTCTCTCCACAGTGGAAAATGATATAGGTTTTATGGATATGTACCTATTTAGTAACATTTTTCTAGTCCTTACCTTGTGGACTCCATACATAGCATTGAGGATTAAACATTAAGCAAGCAAGGTCACTGGCCCACAGGGCCTCAGCCTACAGGGCCTCTCAATCAAGAAAAGGAGCTACTTGGGCTTCCCTGGTGGCGCAGTGGTTGAGTGCCTGCCGATGCAGGGGACGCGGGTTCGTGCCCCAGTCCGGGAAGATCCCACATGCCACGGAGTGGTTAGGCCGCTGAGCCTGCGCATCCGGAGCCTGTGCTCCGCAACAGGAGAGGCCACAACAGTGACAAAGGCCCACGTAACAAAAAAAGAAAAAAAGAAGAGCTACCATAAATGTCAGTCATCAGTTTTATTATCACATAAGTACATACAAAGATCAAACAGGAAACAGGAAGAAGTTCTTGGTTTGGCCCAAAAGGTGTCTATCTAAGTCGACCTTTATCCAGGAACACAGACTCTGAATTTCTCAGAGGAGGTTAATTTTAAACTGTATTTTGACAGATAAGTAAGTTTTTAGTAAGTAGAGGTAGAAGAAGAGGTGGGAGAAGGTGCAGGTGATGGAAGTAGGCAAGGCACGCAATGAGAAAAATCATGGTATACTCAGCGGTTTGCAAGTATTTGTTATTTCTTGAACATGGAGTACATATGAGAGGTTAGAAAATGATTCTGGAAAAATGAGCAGGGTAGATTATGAATGACCCATCTTATTCTAAGGATTTGACCTTTGCCATAAGATAGTAGGAACCAATAGGGATTTTAAGAAAGTATACTAATTTTATATTATACTAATATGTTCTTGTTCCAGAGAGAGTAATACTGATTCCTTATTAATAAAAACTACAAGCAAGTTTTCTTATTCTAGATCTTGAGATCTAGTCTAGGAAAATTACAATGAATTCTGATGACAAAGAAGGATTTTGAGAATTTTGGTTGCAGTTGTCTCCAAAAGCTCATCCATTCACACATGGACAGAAAAAGTACAATACTTCAGATTCCTTATAATGCAACAGCAATAGCACTGGCTTGGTATGGGAGTAGGAGTGGTAGACCAAATGTGGTTAAAGAGAGTCTATAGTCCATTCCTCATCCCTGTAGGGCTCACTGAGTGTGTTTCTGTCTCCTATATTGGAGTGACCTGGGAAGTTGGGAAAGGGAAATTTAATGGCATCAAGAGTGGTTTAGAGGCTGCTTTGCCCATGCACATCAAGTGTAGATGGACATTCAGGGTCTGAGGTTCCTCTAGACGAAACCAAACAACCAACCAAAAAAAAAAAAACCACACAACTCATCCATTCTTTAAAGCATACCCTTAGAAAAATACTAGTGAATATTTTTGAGCACATACAATGTTCCAGACACTGTATGAGTTTCATATGTAGTAAATGTAATTATCAAAATGACCCAAAGAAGTAGGTATGGTTTTTTACTCCTTCGTTACAAATGAGGACACTGAGACACAGACAATAAGTAACTTCTTCAAAGTCATAAAAGGAAAAGTCAAGATTCACAAAAAGCCAGTCTGCCTCCAGAGGCCGTACTCTTAAAAGCCGTTACCTACTTATATAGAAGACAAATTACACGTTAGGATTTCAAACACAGACTTGATAGCTATATTATAGTCAAGTTGATCAGCCATTTTATTTCTAAGGCTTACAGTTGTTCACTTCTCTAAGACAAAGTGTAAGAAAAAAAAAAAAAACTCTATTTGAAACTAGGTTTTTCTTGGGGATTGTACAGAGACCCAGTACCAAGATGAGTAGGGACACGGTGAGCTGTTTGGAAGGTTTGGTTGGATGAACAATATTAGACACAAGTAGATTGGATAGAATCAACTGAGTAAAAATTAATCTGCATTTAAACAAGTTGGTAATAAAAACAGGGAAAGGTTATAATTGGCATGGGGGGGTAAAATTAGAAGACTTAATAATCCATTAAGTAATGAAGTTATAAAGGGAGTAGGTAGATCCTACAATGACTAGAGAAATTAAGTTTTTACTTTAGGTGAGTTTACTCAAAAATAAGAACAGTCTTTAGGGAGAAAGTTTTAGGTTTACTGACTTCTGTTGCCCATTGGAGATCCAGGCCGAGATGTCCAGTAGGTAATTTTAAAATATGTGTGGAATTTAGGAGGCAAGTCTAGAATAGATCTGGAATGGTTAGCCACCAGCTTGTCTTGAGGATTAGGAGCCATATAAATGTAAAGATTATATAGCAAGAAGAGTGAATTGGATTGTGAAGCAACATAGTTCTAAGGAGCCCTTGGAAATATCAAGGGGTCAGAGAAAGATGGAGAATGAATATTCATAGAGAAAAGAACTGAAGGGAAAAATAGTTTAATTGAGACGGGGAATTTTAAAAGGAGAGTTTTTGTTGTTGTTGTTACGCGGGCCTTTCACTGTTGTGGCCTCTCCCGTTGCGGAGCACAGGCTCCGGACGCACAGGCTCAGCGGCCATGGCTCACGGTCCCAGCCTCTGCGCGACATGTGGGGTCCTCCTGAACCAGGGCACGAACCTGCGTCCCCTGCATCGGCAGGCGGACTCTCAACCACTGCACCACCAGGGAAGCCCCTAAAAGGAGAGATATTTTAAGCAAAGTTTGATCAGATAAGCAGCAGTATTTTTCTACAAATTGTGTCAAATGAAAGATTGTTGGTGATCTTACCAAATGTCATTTTAAAGGAGTAATAGGAGATGCACTCAATTTATGTAAATATGACTTAAGAAAATAAAAATAAATTAAATTATTGTTTCAAGAAATAAAGCTATAAACTGAAAGAGTGATAGAGAGGTACACAATCTCTAGTGGGACAGAAGTCAGAGAGGAGATTTTGTTAGCTTTATAAATGAAAATGTCTTGAAAAAAATTTTAGAGGGAGATAGAGGAAATAGTATAAAGTGTAGTTTGAAGTTAGGTAATAGGTGATAATATGTGAAGTATAAAGAAGTCTGAAGTTAAAGCTGGAACTCTCATACTTCATTTTTTAAAGGCTATTTACAAATTATTATCCTTAAAAATGGGGAAATAGAGATACAGGACAAGAAACTCTAACTAAAGTACATACCAAAAAAGTCAGAGAGAAAAATGCAAACCGGATATGAATTAAGCCATCAAGCTTTTCTTTTTCACTGTACAATGGAGCTTCAATAAAAAGGACTGTGGTAATCAAAATTTCAATGATGCTGTATTTACACACACAAATCCCACTGCCAGTATAAAAGCTCTCATTAGTGATGACTATTTTATTCAAGCCATACTTAAAGAGAAGTCAATTGTATTTCTCCTTTTTCTTTTGCAATGAAAATATATTCCTTCAAATTCATTCCTTTGATATTTAAATAATTTATGTGAGTTTGCATCTGTGGACTCAAAAAATGTAGGTTTTAAAATGATCACTATTTATTTCAGTTTATTTCAAAGTAGAGAGATTTTTTTATAACATCTTTATTGGAGTATAATTGCTTTCCAGTGGTGTGTTAGTTTCTGCTTTATAACAAAGTGAATCAGTTATACATATACATATATCCCCATATCTCTTCCCTCTTGCATCTCCCTCCCTCCCACCCTCCCTATCCCACCCCTCTAGGTGGTCACAAAGCACCGAGCTGATCTCCCTGTGCTATGCGGTTGCTTCCCACTAGTTATCTATTTTACATTTGGTAGTGTATATATGTCCATGTCACTCTCTCATCAAAGTAGAGAGATTTTTATTGTATTACAGTCATGCATCCAACAACAAAAAAAGTAGCTGTGTATCACACTACACTGGTGGATGTAGAGGACATGAGAGTATAATACAGCATCCTCTCCTCAAAAAGTTTGCAATCTACTTTGAAAAAAATTACATTCAGCATTTATAGGACATTCTTTTCATCCATTTTCATCCCATTTTGCTTGCAAACAAGTTTATCTGGGTGACTTATTCACTGCCAGGTGTAAGCACGGCTGAAGGATTTATTTAAAGTACCTTTCCTTGTGATCGGATGCAGATATTTTCAAGAAGCCTAGCAGAGATGAAAATCTATCTGTAACCATGGAACAAAATGAGGGAAACCCACATCCATGACTTTGACCTTATTATCATGGTGTTTTAAAAAACTCCACTAACTAGTCATGGAGGAGATGTTGATAAATATGTTACATATATAACAACAAAGTACTTAATACAACATGTGTAACACACACACTCAGATTTCCCATGAATCAGTTTATATTTCCTGAAATACATGAATCTATTCATGTTTTCAGAATTAGTAAGAGATTTTGAAAGCACCATTCTTAACTTTCTACCTAATTAATTACAAACCCAATGCAATAACAGTAGTAGAGATTTAAAATACAATAATCTATGTTCTTTGTTTAGATAAAATTTTATCTCTATCATAAAATACAAACACCAGATTTCTAGTGAATTATTTAGATTAACTGATCAATACTATGGTCAGAGTTTCAGATTCTGCCAACCCAGAACACCAGAATAATAAAGCACTGCTGAGAAGCAGAATGAATTGCTTCCCCTTTAGGCTCATACATCACTTGTCATATGTATGCTAGTAAGATTTCCATGTTGTGTTACAGTTTATCTGCTTACTTTTCACTTCATCAAGGTGTGAGTCCCTAAATAGTAGTATCAGGATCATATCTTTGTCACCTTGATATTTCTGTTATTAAGCAACATTCCTACACATAGTGCACTTTCAATTAAAATTTATTGTGTATTGTTTTTATATTTCTCTCTATTCTAATTATCCTCATCTTCAATGACTGCATATAGGTATTATAATGCACTTTTTATTTACAGAGATTATGATAAAAGCATATATACTCATATTAAGAATATATTGATGATTCAAGTTTCAGTTATACTAATCTCATCTGATTTAGAAACTAATAATTCTTTTTAGAGGTTGCTCCAGTCTATTGCTTTTTCTATGTTAAGAGATCCAAGAACAGATATTTTGTTCAGTTGGTATGCCAGTTCTGATATAGTTGTTTATTGTCGATTGCTGTTGCAGAATATAGCAAATTGGTAATTGAATGCTAATCGAGTTTTCTATTTTTCCTCCAACTGAAGGATTAAGATGTCTTACTAAGCTTTCAATGTTAAAATTTCTCCAATTGTCATTTTTGTTTCCTTTTGGGTTTTTTTTTTTTTTTTGGTGTTTTGGGCTGAAAATGATGCAGTGACATTGATCAAACACAGAAATACATAAATATTGACATTCACCTAACCGATTAGGGTAGGGAAAATTATGATTTGTCTTACTCTAGTGATTAGAGACACTGAAAAGAGAACAAAGGTTATTTAATTTGATTTTGGTTAGGATATTGGAACTTTCTCCTAAAGACCATAAAATCAACTATCATAATAAGATCCTCACATTGCCCTAAAACAAGTCAGACTAATTCTATATGCCACAAAAGGCAAAAGCTGTCTTAGATTTATTTTAATTATTTTATGCACATAAGATGCCTATACTTTTAGCACACAAAAGACTAATAATGAGTTGTGAAACTGAAGACAGATTTATAAAAATAAATCAGAGCAATTATTTGCATCTCCATGAAATCCCAGGGTTGCCTTGTCTTACAGGGTCCCTGTAATGAACAAAGGAATTAAAGTAATTCTCTAAATGAGCACACTTGTCAAAGAAGTCAGTTTACTCCGCCCCCAGTCCAATTATCTAGCTTTGGCTTTGGAGAGTTGACCATTAGCTAATTAAACTGCCTTTGAAAGATCAACAGGAAAACAGTTTCCACTATATTTACTCACCTCTTTTTCAGCAACAGGAATGCTTTATGACTTAATTCTCAACATCATTAGCCTAATGAAACATCAGAGAAAATCCCTAAAAAATTCTCCACTCAAAGTTCATTACTATAGACCTTTTTCTCCACCTCTGAAGTAAGGAAAACAATCATTTGTTCAGGTCCACAAAATGAACTTGGGGCCAAAAAGAGAGGCCCTGTCCTGTAAGGCCTTCCTTGCAGGAGGGGAGTTGTCCTATTTATAGTCCAATTTTGATCTGTGAGGTGGGAAATAATAGAACCGTGCTCACATTTCCTCATTTTAGAAATCAGTGAGAAGGGGGAAACAGAACTGTTGTTTTTTTCCCTTCAACCTAGATAACGATAGTGCACTAATCATGATTTGAGTCTTCTGCCTGTATCGAAGACAAGTGACTAGCAATGTGATTCTTAACACTATAATCCTTTACTTTTGGTTGCTTTGCTTCTGTTTGTTTTCAGGTATTCTAATCATCACAATTATTATCATAAATGTCTGTCCAAAATGTAGTACTTATTGAGTACTTATTATGTGCCAAACTATGCTAAATAATTCAAATGTACAATCTGACTCAGTGCTTAATTTACCATTGTTTTATCTATTTTAAACCTGAAAAAATTGAGGCATTTGGAGAATAAGTCATGAATCTGGAAAACAGAATACTGTCTTGGACTCAGACCTATCCAAGATCCTGCTGTTAACCTCCTCACTATAAAATAGTGTAAATGGCTAGGCTGTATAATGTGAAGAGAAAGGAAATTGTGGTTACATATCTAGAAGTACAATGTCTGCATACATAAGAATTCATCATTAAGGAAAGGCACAGTGACCAAAATCCATTCTGTTTGTCTTTGTTTTAGCCTATTTAATGCTGCTATGCATCTGTCACTTTGGGCCAATTCTAATGAGAAGT
The DNA here is from genome assembly GCF_025265405.1 of Mesoplodon densirostris. Classification (NCBI taxonomy): domain Eukaryota; kingdom Metazoa; phylum Chordata; class Mammalia; order Artiodactyla; family Ziphiidae; genus Mesoplodon; species Mesoplodon densirostris. Next base: position 52,352,830 of record NC_082665.1, read on the forward strand.
TAAAATGATCTGCAATGATAAGAAGTCACTTGTTAACACAGATTTCTTTTAACTACAGAAAATAGAACTCTAATACTTTCCACTATTATAATGTGTATCCATATGTTATTCTAAAGAGCTTTAAAGGATAAAAACTGATCTGCTAGGGAAAAGTATATAAAGATTGCCAGACAGGACACACGTGCCTTGACGCTAGAAGAGAGCATTTCCTAAGATATGTTTCTACTTTTTAGCTAAGTGCTAAATATTCTTTGTATATTCCTCCCAAAGAGGGAGATTTAAGGCAATAATTAATGCCTATTTTAGATCTCATAGTGTGGTCTATAGCTCCCAGGTGGTGGCTAGAAAGTGCAAAATTTATTTCTGCTCACCAAGAATGCACTGAAAATACACTGATGACTGCAAATTTGTTTAGTGGGTAGAATGCAGCTACTTGTTTAGACTACAGCAGGGATGGGGAGTGAAGGAGCATCTGGATGGTCCTCTGAGTGGAAAAGTTGTGTTCTTTCTAGAGTGGAGCCGAGGTGATTGTCAAAAATAACTAAGAAACCACTTAGTTATTACATAATGTAGGTCTACATTACATAATGTAGATCTCAAGGAAAAGAACACCACTTAAAATAAGAAAAGGTGACAGTGTAAGTATAATCATAAATAGGATATAGCAAACTAGATATTTCTTAATCTAACAACATCCTTAATCTATAATAATTCTCCTTAATTTTCCTTTTTCCAACGATGTATGGATGTATGTAGTATTAACTCAGTTATAGTTAGCCATTTTCTTAGTTTTATTTTCTTCCAAGAAGTCCACGGGCATACTTAGGTATCCCTAATCAAAAACATTGTATCTTTGCCTGCTGGGCTTAACAAATTCTCATTATTTCTACAGTCACTAGAAAAAAAACCAAAACAAACAAACAAACCAAAAAACCTTAAGGGAGAGGAAGCCTGGCTATTGGCCTAAATATCTGTCAAACTCTGACCTTCAAGGAATGCCCAAACTTCCTAAAAGAGGGTTGAATTTTTAGTCCAAAAAACATGAAGGAAACCAAGTTGAATATGCAATGAAACACAGGGTGGAGTCCACTGTGACAGGATGTATACCCACAAGCACTTGTTAACACCCAAGGTAAATACTAGCTCCAGATATTTCTCTTTAGAATTGAGTCTCTAGCAACACTAAAAAATAATATTTTCCACACTAACAAAGTTCAGGCCAAAATCTTAGATATCAAATTAGAATTCATACACACACTTACATACCCACATACACATCAAAACCCTTCATAAATTATACCATTATTTAGAATTTATTACTCCTTATTCATAAATCAGACTTATAGAATACCCGACCGCAAAAGATCACCAAATAAATCATCTCTCTTTTTTCACTTACTGTCATTTTCCCCCTTACCTTTAAAAAGTACCTTTCCCAAACATCCCTTTTTATCCTTTCCAGTTTTCACTGATTAATTCCAAATTACCTTTCATTCAAGACATATTTTTCTAAAATTTATTCTCAAAAAGAATCATGGGGAGAATGTTTAGTGCTCTCCTCTCACAGTGAGAAGGTGACCTTGAAGAACTTCTGTGCACATGAGTAAGGGGAGCTGAGTTTGAGCAGGTAAGAGCTGAAGCTCACAACTTGACTTCACATGTTAAAAGGTACCCTTCAGCCCAATGTCACGCTGCTTTCCCACTTTTCATTTCTTCAAAATGTTTCTTCCAGAAAAATCACAGCAAAAACTGTTATACTTCTTCTCCATCTATAGTTATTGCTAGATGAATCAAAAAAGGGTGGCACATTATTGATTATAACTGAATTCTGAACTTTTTATGAGTCCAAAGCTTATATTTACTTCAAAAACTCCATGTCAAATAAAATGAACTAAGAAAAAAATTATAAATTTGACATTATTTGCCGGTTAAAGCAAATATTGTTATGCTTGGCAAATTGACTAAGAATATTTACACTAAGATGATTTCCAAAGACTTTCAATGTAATACTGTGTCTTTTAACTTATATTTCATAAGGTATATTCTACTGTATTTTATCTTTTATAAACATTAGCAACTATTATATAATTACTCAAGGATGTTCTCATTATCTGATAACATGAAATATACATAAATGGATAAGTGTATATGGGCATCATGAGTTGTTTTGTGTGCTAACATAGTTTATAAATCATTTTTTAAATTGTAACAACAGAATGGAAATAACTGTTTTATCTTTTCCAACCAAATGTCAGTTTGAAGAGAATTTGTGTTTTCCATTATAAAGGCAATTGCATTCATTTATGACTTTAAAAGTAAGTCTAATAAACTTGTAAAATCAGTTGTTTTTGCAACTCATCAAATTTATCATGCTGAGTTCTGAACAATTTTGTTAACAAAATAATAATTATACTAATGTTGAATTATTTTACTTGTATCCAAGTATTTCAAAGCACATAGTAAACATATGGATGCTTCCCCTTTTTATAAAATATATAGGGCTTCCCTGGTGGCACAGTGGTTGAGAGTCTGCCTGCCAATTCAGGGGACACGGGTTCGTGCCCCGGTCCAGGAAGATCCTGCATGCCACAGTGCAGCTGGGCCCATGAGCCATGGCCGCTGAGCCTGTGCATCCAGAGCCTGTGCTCCGCAATGGGAGAGGCCACAACAGTGAGAGGCCCGCGTACCGCAAAAAATAAAAAAATGTATGTGAGAGAGATGTTCACAATGCATAGTTAAGTCATAAAAACATGTTACAAAATGCTCTGTGCAGATGATTATCCACAAATTAAAATACTTAAGAGTATATTAAAGACTAAGTACAAGGAAAATATTTTGAAATATTTTTTAAAGTGCAGTTCTTCATTATCTAATTCAACCCCACACCTTTCCCCTACCAACAACAAACCTAGAAGATGTTGATGAGATATTGCAGAGAAAAGATGATAAGTATGATGTACTAGTGTGAAAGAAGCTAATTCACGGCATTTAAATTCTAGGTAGCCTTTGAAATTATTAGTTATTGCTGACAGAAACAAATTTGTGCTGCAAAAACTTGAATTTTTTTAAATTTAAACTTTTAAGCCTTAAAATGTTGCAAAGTAAATTGTAGAGTCTATAAGAAGTGGTAGTATATGCTACCACATCAAGATTTTTCAAAAATCTGAGTTTGGAAGGGGAAAAAGAATAAACTGAGAGGCCCTACACTTTGTCCCCATTCCCCCACCCCACCTCTCTGCAGACATCAATCATTGGGGAGAGATTATAGAACAGGTTGATGTGTTTGAATATCTAAGCACAAAAGGGGTGGGCATCTTGCTTCCTTGGGGAAGTCCATGGAGTAATAGCATCCAGAACAACCTTCCCTTAAAAAGAGAACCCAACAATCTAGTTGATGTCCTAGGAGTAGAACAGACATAGTGGTGTAGAGTACCTAGATAATTAAATCAAAAATATCCCCTTATGTTTTTTAGTGTCCTAGAATGACATGGCCAGAATCTAATTATTTCCAAGAATAAATGAAAAACTCAAGACAGAAATGAATCCCTGATATGGAAAAATAATGAAAGCTGGAGTTGTTGCCTTCTTCAGCTTGTGACATGAGAAATTTATGTTCTTTGTGTGTGGTGTGTATGTATATGTGTGTGTATTATTAGAAACCTAGAAAGGCTACTGGGAAGCAAACACTGAAATATCAACAGTGGTATTCTCTGGGTAGGTGATCATGTATGCTTTTTATCTTCTACTTGTTTTTTATATATTTAAATATATATATATATATGCTTATTTATTTATTTTTATATATGTCCCTTGTAATAATTATAAATTGATATGAAGCTAAAGGGATAGCTGCAAAGATTGACTGCTTTGTGCTCCTTGTTATTATATATTTCTTTTTTGATAAATATGAATTAACAATTAAAATTAAGAGAAAAAGCTGCAATTGACTTCAAGAATTATAGGAGAACAGAAGGAATGGGCTTCTTTTCTTGTAATAACTTACCAGAGTTTAGATAAGACTATTCTTTCTTATTTTGGGAAAAAAATTTTTTTTTAATTGGAGTAACTTTCTGCAATACATCATTAGTTAGAGTTAAGCAGGAAAAAAATGTAGGGAGTTCACCCAATGAACCAACCTGTTCTTTGGAGCAGTCTTTAGAAAGTTGTCAATGAATAGGTAGTAACAAGTTTAGATTATAATAAAATAACATCAATATTTTAAGGATAATGACCTAAACAAGTTTATAAATTGATGCAGGTAAAAAATAAATAAATAAACAAGCATTACGTTTAGTCCAATGGTAAAAACATATTATGTTCCTGGTTTTTTGCACAGTATCATGAAACTTTCTATATCAGTAATGTTCAGGATTTACCCAGTAAGTGAATACACACACATGCAGTATTGATATATTTTTACATATTTTATTTACGTATTTTAAAAGATGAGACATCTTTTATTGCTTTATTCTCTGCTATCAGATTATACCCTCATATAGAAAATCATTCTTCCTGCCTACATGTATTATGTTAAATTATTTATAGTATCTATTATTCTCTTTTATTTTTAATTATCTTTTTAAGTAATTCCTGAGAAGTTCATGTTTTCACTGAATAAAGAGGTTAATATTCCTCTACATTAAGGGAACACATGGTTTATATAAGGCCACTATTGATCAAAAGTAAAAGCATTAAAATGCAGAACTCTTTTATTTCATCTTATTAAATAGTATCTCTCTACTGTAGTTAAGATATAAAATTTAGTATTCATACACCTTTGGTGGAAATAGTTCAAATCATCTTGTAAAAATAAGCCTGGACATAATAAATAGAGCAAATAGGAAAAGTATTTGCTCTTTGTAGAAGATAATTTAATTTCTTTTTCTCACTCAGATGTAATGTAAATCACAAAAATGTTGGTGGCCTTAAAGATCCCCTTAGGTTTAATACAAGGCAATAAACATGGACAACATAAATAGAAACACACAGATTATTTCTACTAAGTGTTCTCCACTCTAATATGCATAAACCAAGTATGCTGAGTGAAACCCACTGAGAGCCCAAAATAGTAATCATCATTAGTTCTTTTTTATTTTTATCAAGCCACTATGCACTTATTCTTTGCAGAAAAGACACAGAAAGCTGTTCTTAGAATATCCAAAAGTCATAAGGAAATAAGAACAAGAAATCCCACCAGAATGTCTGTTTTATGAGAGGCTCTGGGACCCAGTTTTTCTCACTTGGCAGCTTTGTTGGAGATAAGCTTTAAGTTATTTAACATTTTATTTGGCTGAACTGAACTTAACCCAGCCTATAGATTGCTATGCCCTACTTGAAGTTTGTTTATGTAGTAGACAAACTTTAAACAGAATATAGAAAGAAAAATATCAAATAAGAAGCTGTCCAGAATTATTTATCTGAAGGTAGAATGTGTCCCATATGGCTACTTTGTTCTGAGCTAATGTTTTAGGATGGAATCAAACCTTTGTCTAATAAAACAAAGTCAAGATAGGCTTGTGAAGAATTTCTGTATGGTGGAGTGGGGGAAAGAATAGTGACAGTCTAAATCACACTTCTTTACTTTTAATAATAATGGTAGAAGCCCAACCTGAGATTCTAAGACAAATCAGTGTAGTGATTTTTTTTTTTTTTTTTTTTTTTTTTTTTTTTTTGTGGTACGTGAGCCTCTCACTGTTGTGGCCTCACCCGTTGCAGAGCACAGGCTCCGGATGTGCAGGCTCAGCGACCATGGCTCACGAGCCCAGCTGCTCCATGGCATGTGGGATCTTCCCGGACTGGGGCACAAACCCGTGTCCCCTGCATCGGCAGGCGGACTCTCAACCACTGCACCACCAGGGAAGTCCTGTGTAGTGATTTTAATGTCATTCCTTGAGAGCACCTATATTTGAAAATTCCTCCCACCCCGTGAAAATCACAATCTGTATCCAAACTATATATGTAGTTTAAATATAGGAACATGTAAAACAGAAGGTCAATGCTAGAACATAGGATGAAATCCCTTACAATATTGAGGTTATTCATCAGACATCATAGAGAAAATTATGATATGATTGGGAACATCTATTGACAGTGAATAAATGGCTATCTTTACTAGAGTCACCATAGACATAATGGCTGTTGACATGAATTCCATTTCACAGACTATGGCTGTCAAACATTAGGAAATTTAGAGACCAAGTCTCTAAATCTCTCAGAGCATACCTGTACACATTTCCAAAATGAAAAACTAAATAGAATATTCAGGCAACTGTCTACTCTCATGGAAAAGCCCCTATGCTTAAGATGTACATAAGTGAAATATGCTCTATTTTATCATGCCAAACCTGGTAAACTTATATGATACTGGAGCAGCAACTAACCCACTGGGACTACTGTTTTCTCTTCTGTCAATTCCATCAGGATAAAACTATCCACCTGGTAATCTAGATACATACCTTAAAGTAAACACATAAAAACTGAACTCCTCATATTCTACCCAAAGCTGCATGTGATAGTTAATCTTATGTGTCAACTTGACAGGCCATGGGGTATCCCGATTAAACATTATGTCTGACTGAGTCTGTGGTGATGTTTCTGCATGAGATTAGCATTTAATTTGGTGGACTCTGTAAAGTAGATTGTCCTTTCCAATGTGGTAGGGCATCATCCAATCCGTTGAGGACCTGAATAGAACAAAAGGCAGAGAAGGGAGGAATTTGCCCCTTTTTTCTGCCTCACTAGTTGAGCTGAGACATCCCTTCACATTTTCCCCTCCTATTGACTGGAGTTTACACCCTCCGTTCCTCTGGTTCTCAAGCCTTCAGACTATATATACCTCAGGCATATATATTCAATATTATATATATCTTTTATTGGTTCTGTTTCTCAGGAGAACCCTTATACACTCTTCCCACATCCTTCTACCTTTCTGTTGATTATCATTTCATCTTTTCAGTTGCCCAGGTCAAAACACCTGGGAGTCATTTTTGACACAGCATTTTGGCTCAAGCCCTTCATCTAATCTCTCAGGCAATCCTCTTGTCTCTACTTCCAAAATATATATAGAATCAGGGCACTTGCAAATACTCCCATTGTTAACTCTACTTTCACCTGCCTCTGCAATAACATCATAACAGATCTTCCAATTTCTATCTTACTCTTTCCAGCACGTTCTCCACACAGCAAGGATATTTGAAAACACAAAACCTATAATTCAATCACTCCTGATTCCCTTTGGAGTGAAAGTAAAGTTTTTAACATGACCTATAAGGCCCCACATGAAACTTATTTCCTATTATGTGCTCACACTGTTCCAACAATCTTGATCCTTTTGGTTCCAGTCCCTAGGATTTATACAACTTTTTTATGTCCATGACACCCACATGCACATCTTCAGTCATGGCTTCATCCCTGAGCCCCAGACTCCATTCTTGGTATTTTTTCCTTCAACTATAATAGGTATCCTCAAACCCCAAATATCCCAAACAGTTTTGATTTACTAACTTTCCAAATTATCTCTTCTCCTAGGTTTCCCCATCTCAGAAAATGGCACCATCTTTTCCCAAATTTCTCACGACATAATACTAGGAATCATCTTTTGTTACTCTTTTCATCTCGTTCATTTTCATTCACTTGTCTTAGCTTATCTGTCATCTATGCTCCTTCCTCCACTTCCACTACGGTCACATTTTTCTGAACTGCCTTTCGCCTCACATGGATGACAGGTCTATGCTTTTACACTTACCTCACACAGCCAGTGTGATATAGTCAAGATATGAATCAGACTGTATTACCCTCTCCTACTTAAAATCCTCAAAAAGCTTCCTGTTTCCCTGAAAATAAAATCTGAGCTTATGTGTTGTGTATAGACCTATATGCTCTGGTCCTGCTGACCACTCTAACCTCATCTCTGGTCAAACTAGCTATTTTCATTTTATCTCAAATTAGCCACACTCACTCTCACCTCAGGAATGGTACAGCCCATGTTATTTGTATGAAATATACATCCCCAAATAACCATATGCCTAGTTTCTTATTTATTTATTTAGGTTGCACCAGGTCTTAATTGCAGCATGCAGACTCTTAGTTGCAGCATGCAGGATCTAGCTCCCCGACCAGGGATCAAACCCTGAGCACCCTACATTGGGAGTGTGGAGTCCTACCCATGGGACCACCATATGCCTAGTTTCTTTGCATTTGTATATAGTTCAGATCATCCCTGCCATCTCAGAAAAGATTCCCTGACCACATATTATGTAACATTCCTTTCTCCCTTCATTTTTTCTTATTTCATTCTTCTTTCCTCATAGCATTTATTGTATTTGTATTTATTTCTTTATTCTTTTTTTACCCCGTCTTCACTACAAGCTCCAAGATAATAGGGTCTGTGTTTCTATTGCTCACGATTGTGTCACTAACACCTATATTCATGCCCAGTTCATAGCAGGTGTTTAGTAAACATTGCTGGCATCAAAAGGAAACCTCAAAATATTGTTTAAATGCTATTATTGCTTGATTTTAAACACATCTTATTTTAAAACTGTAAACATTAAACCAGCAGCAACCAGTTGCAAATATGTTGATTCTGATCATCAAGTGTTATAAGACATATTTTGATCTTTTAGTGGGAAAGAAACTTGTAGTAAGCCTGATTTATAACTACAGGGTTAATACTCCTTTTTGTCATTCATCTTAAGTTGAGAGTAGCTGATCTTCATGAATACTGGATGAGACTACATAAGCATACTCCCTACAGTGAATGTTTTATTTCTGAAAGCCTGGGGAAGAGTGCTTTGTAATTAATGATTATTTTGTCCTTCCAATTATACCATCTGTTGTAATTGATAATATGGTACATAAGAGTATGATATTGTGCAGAACACTCTGTTGGTCTGGGCAGAGGTTCCTACTTGGAAGGATATTATCTCTTTCAGCTTTTCCCAACAGCCCTTGTTCCTAACATCACTTTTACATGACTTCAATAACACGAGGAAAAGCAGCTTATAATATTAGCTGCTTCCAATTTATCTACTATTTTAATAAAAGTAATTGGTAACACATAAGACCCTCTACATTCACATCTTGTGTAGTAGATCTTGCTTAAATGTCAACTTTTATAATGTCAGGAAGTCTTTATTTTACAATTAAAAACACATGCAGAAAATTAAGTATTATCTGTCATAGGTAGGTGGATTGATAATATCTATAAATTTGGCAAGAGTTAGTAGAAAAATACTTAGCATTAATTTTTATTCCTATAATATATCAATTTAACAATTCCTCAGTTTTGCAACTATTCACATGACCCTATGCTATTGACATGCTGGAAAAGTAGCTCTATAAGAGATACTTATATTTTTCACAAATGTTCATATCCATAAATAACCAACCACATTAAAATATAATCTTTTGATTTTATTATTTATGAACCACAAATAAAACTCTCAAAAGGAAACATCAAGTTTATATATTTGAGTGAAATCCACAAAATGGCATTTCAATACTAATATCTACTAAATTCATAGTCTGTTAACCCAGGCTCAGTATTTTACATAGTAGTATCAGTATATCATAATAATGATCATCATCATTATCATCTTTTTACTTAAAGACCCCAATTTTTCAAATTGGCATGCATTTGTAGGCTATTGAGAATGCATCTGTACAGTGTTGTGTTATTCATTCAGAATTGGTAACTTCTGGTATGGAATTTATTTGTCCAGAAAAAGGGCATGGAGTAATGTTTTTAAAAGAAGAACATGATTGGTCAAGACAGAGGTAGGGGAGGACATGGAGTTCGAGTCTCCCTATGACTAGGGTACCTGCCAGATGCTGGTAGGGGACCTCGACACCCAAGGAGATGGGAGGAACCCCTGAGTGACTGGGTAGGATGTGGGAGGTAGTGAGTGGGGAGGAGAAGTGGAGACAGGACAGGACCGGCACCCCTGAGGGATGTCTGGGAGAGGGGAGGGGTTCCCATGCCTGGAGGGACCCTCAGAGGCTCAGAGAATCAGGTGGAAGTGTGCCTAGCATTTACCCTGCCCAATCAGGTGACAGGAAGCCTGCTGGGCTCCTGGGTCTGGTCCTCCACCCTCCTAGGCTGCCTCCGGCCACATGGGTCCTAGGAGCATAGGAGGAATGGAGTGGGGGAAGAAGAAGAGAGGACAATGAGGAGAAGACCTCTGGGGTCAGAGGATGGGGAGAACATGCCTAGCAGTTCCCCTGCCCACTCGGGCCTAGTGAAACTGCTGGAGTCCTGGAGCTGGTCCTCTGCCCTCCAAAGCCAGAGGCACTCCTGGGCCCCTCCTGCTGAGTTGAGCCTAAACCACACCCTCTACCCAGGGTCCTTTCCCGCCCTGTGGGTCCTAAGCATAGGCCCTGCCTATCACCTAAACCCCACCCCTGCCTAAGCCTCACCCCCCACAGCCAAGGCCTTTTCTGGCTTTTTTTTTTCTCCTCTTTTTTACTACTGTCATTCTGTTTTACATTCTGATTGTTGTTTCATCTATATAGTTATTTTTTTATTCTTTCTAACATATCTGTTAGTTTTCTAATCTTATTTTATTTTTTACTCTTTGTGGGATCTTGGTTCACAAGCCAGGGCCGGGCCTGAGCTCCTGCGGTGGGAGCTCTGAGTCTGAACCACTGGACTAACAGAGAACCTCAGACCCCAGGGAATATTCATTGGAGTGAGGTTGCCTGGAGGTCCTCATCTTGGCACCAAGACCCAGCTCTACCCAACAGCCTCCAGTGCTGGAAGCCTCAGGCCAAACAACCAGTAAAACAGGAACACAATCTGACCGCTAAAAAAAAAAAAAATGACAAAAATATGTCACAGATGAAGGAGCAAGGTAAAAACCTGCAAGACCAAATAAGTGAAGAGGAAAGAGGCAACTTACCTGAAAAAGAATTCTGAGTAATGACAGTAAAGATGATCCAAAATCTCGGAAATAGAATGGAAGCATGGACTGAGAAAATATAAGAAATGTTTAACAAAGATCTAGAAGAACTACAGAACAAACAAACAGAGATGAACAACACAATAACTGAAATGAAATATACACTAGAATAAATCAATAACAGAATAACTGAGGCAGAAGAACGAATAAGTGAGCTGTAAGACAGAATGGTGGAAATAACTGTCAAGGAGCAGAATAAAGAAAAAAGAATGAAAAAAATTGAAGATAATCTCAGAGACCTCTGGGACAACACTAAATACAACAACATTTGAATTATAGGGTTTCCAGAAGAAGAAGAGAAAAAGAAAGGGCCTGAGAAAATATTTGAAGCGATTATAGTGGAAAACTTCCCTAACATGGGAAAGGAAATAGTCAATCAAGTCCAAGAAGTGCAGAGAGTCCCATAAAAGATAAATCCAAGGAGAAACACACAAAGACACATGTTAATCAAACTAACAAAAAATAAATTCAAAGAAAAAATATTAAAAACAGCAAGGGAAAAACAAAAAATAACATACAAAGGAATCGCCATAAGGATATCAGCTGATTTTTCAGCAGAAACTCTGCATGCCAGAAGGGAGTGGCAGGATATACTCAAATTGATGAAAGAGAAAAACCTACAAACAAGATTACTCTATCCAGCAAGGATCTCATTCCGATTTGATAGAGAAATCAAAAGCTTTACAGAGAAGTAAAAGCTAAGAGAACTCAGCAACACAAAACCAGCTTTACAACAAATGCTAAAGGAACTTCTCTAGGCAGGAAACACAAGAGAAGGAAAAGACCTACAAAAACAAACCCAAAACAATTAAGAAAATGGTAATAGGAACATACATATGGATAATTACCTTAAGTGTAAATGGATTAAATGCTCCAGCCTAAAGAAATAGATTGGCTGAATGCATACAAAAACAAAACCTGTATATATGCTGTCTACAAGAGACCCACTTCAGACCTACGGACAAATACAGACTGAAAGTGAGGGGATGGAAAAAGGTATTCCATGCAAATGGAAATCAAAAGAAAGCTGAGGTAGCAATACTCATATCAAATAAAGTAGACTTTAAAATAAAGACTTTTACAACAGATAAGGAAGGACACTACATAATGATCAAGGGATCAATCCAAGAAGAAGATATAACAATTATAAATATTTATTCATCCAATATAGGAGCACCTCAGTACATAAGGCAAATGCTAACAATCATAAAAGGGGAAATCGACAGTAACACAGTGATAGTCAGGTACTTTAACACTGCACTTACACCAATGGACAGATCATCCAAACTAAATAAGGAAACACAAGCTTTAAAAGACACAATAGACCAGATAGATTTAATTGATATTTATAGGACATTCCACCCGAAAGTGGCAGAATACACTTTCTTCTCAAGTGCACATGGAACATTTTCCAGGATAGATCCCATCATGTGTCAGAAATCAAGCCTTGGAAAACTGAAATCATATCAAATCAATCAATCATTTTCTGACCACAACGCTATGAGATTGGAAATCAGTTACAGGAAAAAAACTGCAAAAAACACAAATACATGAAGGCTAAATAGTGCACTACTAAATAACCAAGAGATCACTGAAGAAATCAAGGAATAAATTTAAAAATACATAGAAACAAGTGACAATGAAATCATGACAACCCAAATTTATGGGACTCAGCAAAAGAATTTCTATGAGGGAAGTTTACAGCAATTCAATCTCAACTCAAGAAACAAGAAAAATCCCAAATAAACAATTTAACCTAACACCTAAAGCAACTAGAGAGAGAACAAAGAAAATCCAAAGTCAGTAGAAGGAAAGAAATCATAAGATCATAGCAGAAATAAATGAAATCTAAACAAAGAAAACAATAGCAATGATCAATAAAACTAAAAGTTGGTTCTTTGAGAAGGTAAACAAAACTGATAAACCTTTAGCCTGACTCATCAAGAAAAAAAGGTAGAGGATACAAATCAATGAAATTAGAAATAAAAAAGGAGAAATCACAAATGACACTGCAGAAATACCAAGGACTATAAGAGATTACTACAAACAACTATATGCCAATAAAATGGACCACCAGGAAGAAATGGACAAATTATTGAAAAGGTACAATTTTCCAAGACTGAAACAGGAAGAATTAGAAAATATAAACAGACATCACAAGTAATGAAATTGAAACTGTAATTAAAAATCTTCCAACAAACAAAAGTCTAGGACCAGATGGCTTCAGAGGTGAATTCTATCAAACATTTAGAGAAGAGCTAACACCAATCCTTCTCAAACTCTTCCAAAATATAGCAGAGGGAGAAACCCTCCCAAATTCGTTCTACAAGGGCACCATCACCCTGATACCCAAACCAGAAAAGATGTCACACACACAAAAAGAATCACAGACCAATAACACCAATGAACATAGATGAAAAAATCCTGAACATAATACTAGCACACAGAATCCAACAACACATTAAAAGGATCATTCACCATGATCAAGTGGGATTTATCCCAGGGATGCAAGGATTCTTCAATATATGCAAATCAATCAATGTGATACACCACATTAATAAATTGAAGTATAAAATCCATCTGATCATCTTAATAGATTCAGGAAAAGCTTTTGACAAAATTCATCCATTTACGATAAAAACTCTCCAGAAAATGGGCATAGAGGGAAACTACCTCAACATAATAAAGGCTATATATGGCAAACACACAGCAAACATCATTCTCAATGGTGAAAACCTGAAACGATTTCCACTAAGATCAGGAAAAAGACAAGGATGTGCACTCTCACAACTCTTATTTAACATAGTTTTGGAAGTCCTAGTGATCAGAGCAGAAAAAGAAATAAAAGGAATACAAATTGGAAAAGAAGAAGTAAAACTGTCACTGTTTGAAAATGAGATGATACTATATATAGAAAATCCTAAGGATGCCACCAGAAAACTATTAGAACTAATAAATGAATTTGGTAAGGTTGCAGAATACAAAACTAATGCACGGACATCTCTTGAATTCCTATACACCAACAACGAAAAATCAGAAAGAGAAATTAAGGAAACAATCCCATTTACCATCACAACAAAGAGAATAAAATACCTAGGAATAAACCTACCTAAGGAGGCAAAAACTTGTACTCAGAAACCATAAAACACTGACAAAAGAAATCAAAGATCACATAAACAGATGGAGAAATATACCATGTTCTTGGATTGGAAGAATCAATATTGTGAAAATGACTACACTACCCAAGCAATCTACAGATTCACTGCAATCCCTATCAAACTACCAATGGCATTCTTTGCAGAATTAGAACAAAAGATTTCACAATTTGTATGGAAGCACAAAAGACCCCGAATAGCCAAAGCAATCATGAGAAAGAAAAATGGAGCTGAAGGAATTAGGCTCCCCGACTTCAAACTATACTAAAAAGCTACAGTAATCAAGACTGTATGGTACTGTCACAAAAACAGAAACATAGATCAATGGTACAGGATAGAAAGCCCAGAGATAAACCCACACACATATGTCACATAATTTATGACAAAGGAGGCAAGGACATACAGTGGAGAAAATACAGACTCTTCAATAAGTGGTGCTGGGAAAACTGTACAGCCACATGTAAAAGAATGAAAGTAGAACACTCCTTAACACCATACACAAAAATAAGCTCCAAATGGGTTAAAGACCTAAATGTAAGACTGGGCAATATAAAACTCTTAGAGGAAAACATAGGAAAAACACTCTTTAATATAAACCACAGCAAGATCTTTTTTGACCCACCTCCTAGACTAATGAAAATAAAAACAAAAATAAACAAATGGGACCTAATGAAACTTCAAAGCTTTTGCACAGAAAAGGAAACCATAAACAAGACGAAAAGACAACCTTCAGAATGGGAGAAAATATTTACAAATGAAGCAATGGACAAAGGATTAATCTCCAAAACATGCAAATAGCTCATGCAGCTCAATATCAAAAAAACAAAAAACCCAATCAAAAAATGGACAGAAGACCCAAATAGACATTTCTCTAAAGAAGACATACAGATGCCCAAGAGGCCCATGAAAACCTGCTCAACATCACTAATTATTAGAGAAATGCAAATCAAAGCTACAGTGAGGTATGATGTCACACTGGTCAGAATGGCCATCATCAAAAGATCTGCAAACAATAAATGCTGGAGAGGGTGTGGAGAAAAAGGGAATGTAAATTGATACAGCCACTATAGAAAACATTATGGAAGTTCCTTAAGAAACTAAATATAGAACTACCATATGACCCAACAGTCCTACTACTGGGTATATACCCTGAGAAAACCATAATTCAAAAGGACACATCTACCCCAGTATTCACTGCAGCACTATTTACAATAGCCAGGACATGGAAACAACCTACATGTCTAATGATACATGAATGGATAAAGAAGATGTGGCATATATATACAGTAGAATATTACTCAGCCATAAAAAGGAACAAAATTGGGTCATTTCTCGAGATGTGGATGGACCTAGAGTTTGTCATACAGAGTGAAGTAAGCCAGAAAGAGAAAAACAAATATCAAATATTAATGCATATATGTGGCATCTAGAAAAATGGTACAGATGAACCAATTTGTAGGGCAGGAATAGAGACACAGACATAGAGAACAGACATGTGGACACAGTGAGGGAAGGGGAGGGTGGGACAAATTGGGAGATTATGTTTGACATAAATACACTAACACATGTAAAATAGATAGCTAGTGGGAAACTGCTGTATAGCACAGGGAGCTCAGCTTGGTGCTCTGTGATGACCTAGATGGGTGGGATGGGGAGGTGGGAGGGAGGCCCAAACAGGAGGGGATATAGGTATACATATAGCTGATTCATGTCATTGTACAGCAGAAACTATCACAACATTGTAAAGCAATTTTATTCCAATAATAAATAAATAAGAAAAATATGATTGATGTTTGGCTTTCAGACTGTTACCGAGCCAAACTTCAGTCTTTTTGCCCATGAACTGTAAAGCCAATCCACTGACACCAGGTTTTGATGAAGGAAAGTACAGCTTTTATTGCAAGTGGGACCAAGCAAGGATAATGGGCAGTTTCTGTTCAAAAGACTCAAACTCTCCCATGGCTTCTAAGGAAGGGCTTTTAAAGACAAAGTGAGGGAGATGGTCACCAGGTACAGGATCAGCTCATGTACAGTTCTCTGATTGGTAGGTGGTGAGGTAACCATGTCAGGTCACAGGGGTCAGCATTATCAGTCCTCAGGCTCCAGCCCATCTGGAGGGCTATGTCTTCATGGTCATCATGCAGTTAGCTTCTTCCACCTGGTAGAAGTTTTAGTATCTGTAAAGCAACACAAAGATATGGCTCAGGATATTATCTATAGCCCTTGAGAAGGAACTAAATATCCTTGACTTTGTTTTATGGCTAAACTATTATTATTTTGTCCTGCTTGACTGTTTTCCTTTCTTCCTGCATTTTTTTACTCCTCCGATTAAGTTTGGTTTTGGAACTTGAGGAAGACATAGGAGGCTAAAGCTTTTTTTTTTTTTTTTTTACAAACAAGAGGTGGAAGACATGGGGCAGGGAGTGGGGGTCAGGGTTTCTGTCCCCAGGAAGCCCCCACAGTGTCCTGCTTAGTTTCAAAATCAGCTCTTCAAAGTCAGAGAAAAGAAGTTCTAGTTTGGAGTATCATGCTTTGTCTCTACATAGGTTCATTT
Organism: Mesoplodon densirostris; assembly: GCF_025265405.1. NCBI lineage: Eukaryota > Metazoa > Chordata > Mammalia > Artiodactyla > Ziphiidae > Mesoplodon > Mesoplodon densirostris. Next base: position 52,369,497 of record NC_082665.1, read on the forward strand.
TGTAGGATCTGCTATTCCACATTTGTACAAGGATGTTCAGAACCCCCAGACCTTAAAATACAATGGAAATAAGTTAAACTGGTAGTAATTAAACGGTCAGAAATTGATAAATATGCATTTGCCTATAAAGACATTTGCCCCGTGTTATTAGGCCAAAAATAAAACAAATCACAAAACTGGAAAATAAGAGCTTTTACGTCTTAAGAATAATAAGTATGAATACTTATATGAATAACAATGATTATTTCTGAGTGGTGAGACTGTAGCTTTTAGAAATAGATACAGGTATAGACATAGATACTCTTAAGCACATCATAATTTTTATAAAATGAATATATATGTGTGTGCATAATTTCAAAACAAAAATTTAATAAAGGAAAAAGCACTGTAAAGACATAGAGAGCTAATTCTCATGTCCTATCTCTCTTATTGTGCCAATAAGATACAGACTGTCTTTGGTGTAATGCTGAAAGACATCATTTGGTGTAATGATTTTTAAAATTTGATCAGCTCCTTCCATCAGTCATGAGAATCAAGCAGAAGGGACCATAGCCTAACATTATGACTGAAAGATGACACCATGAAAAGTGCAGTGCTCACTCCTCCTGCTTCTAGAAAGGTTCTGCTGTGTCAGCATAAGAGTAGCAGAGAGAGGATTGAAAACAGAGGGGGCCTGATTCGTGGTCTGATCTCATATTCCACACAATTCTTACCTGTATAAAATTTCTTTTATCATTGAACCTTAACCACATTGTAAACAGAAAATATAGTGAAATCACTGCATCCTGCTTGACAGTAGCTTGAATATTTTTTCTGTTCTTATGGAAACAGATGCTTGCCTTCAAGCATAGAGAAAGAACATTTGTGTGATTTGGGTTTACTCAGTTTGCATGTGTTTGTTTTCATTGTTTCAACTTTAACATTTATGTTCTCAGTAAAGACATTTTTAATTTTTAGGAAAAACTATTTATAGATCCTCCACATTAAATCATTTTTATAATTGTGCTGGTAAAGGTTGAATTTGGAGCATCTGGTTTATAAATGTCTCTTGAAATTACCCTTAGTAGAATATGTATCAGTACTGAAATTCTTAGACTCTCTGGAACCACAGTTTCAGTTCCTGGCAAGACTGACATAGCTCCCTAATTTTCTGAGAGATAAGGTACATTCTTTGTAGTTCAGCTTATTTGGGTCTTTTGGGAAAATTTTTTTTTCTGTTTCCAAACATCTGTGTTAACCACCTAATTAATGAGGAATTCCCCATAGGATTTTCTCTTAAGAATTGTCTTTTGTTAAATCCTAAATCTCATTAGGGCTCAATGATTAACATATTTTCTGAAATATTTTAAATGCAAGGAAAAGAATATAACATATCCTAATGCACCAACCACTACCAATAAATTAATGTTAATATTTTGCTATATTGGCCACAGTTCCCTTTTTAAATTATTTTTCAAAGGCATAAAATATTTGAGATATAGCTTAAATCTCATACCCCTTTCAGCCCTACTAAATCCAGTGTATATTATTTCCAAATATGGTTTTAAACTTTGCCTTACATTTATATCCCTAAACTGTATGAATAAAAATGAAATAAGTTTTTTCTTTTACTTTTTGTTTATTTTTGTAAACAGTTTTCTTGCACAGTTTTGAATTTATATGAATGGAGTCAACACTAGATGAACCCTTTTGATACTTTTTAAAAAACTCAACAGTGTGTTTTTAAAATGCATTCATATTGATACTATGTTATTTATGCCCTATAAACTGTTCTATTGTCTGCATTAATTTTTTATTTATATCCTACTTTGTATAGTTATTGAATATGAAGATTCACTTTATTTCATCATTTCAGTCTTTCAATTATTCATCATCTCAGTCTTTATTTCTAATTATTTCTCTTCACTACATTACCTCCATTCTCCCTATTTATTATGGAAATCTTACTAGACATCTGTTAGACCTTCCTCTTTTATTCCCCATGCCTCTCAACCTCACATCTTTACTTATCGTTATCCCTTTTTGCTGTGTTCATGGTAATTCTCTCCACAGCTGTATTTATTTTGCCTTTAAATTCATCTTTGTGTTTTTATTATATGTATGGACTGGCATAATAATGTACTGATATATGATATATATTATACATAAGTTATACATATAGATACTCGTATAATAGTGTACTGGTTTTACATATATGATATCAGTACTTCATTATATATTTATATATACGTATATTTAATAAAATGAATATTTTTTACTTTTATTTCCTCTCCCTATCTTTTAAAATTTTTAATGGTTTTGATTTATTTTTATGCTTTTAAGCATTTAATTAATTTATTTATTTACACTTAAAAAGATCTCATTTTATGAAGAAAAATTCCATAAGCGCCTTAGAGAAAGAGAAATCAATAATACAGATTTCTTTTCTAGGACTTTGATTTTCCAAAGTAAAAGGCATTCCTTAAAAATACCTGGTTCCCTGGGACACCCCAGGCACCATTGCATTGATGATGCCATTAGGAAGTTTTAGATGGACTACTTCCATACACAGCCCACATATAGAGCTTTATCTGTCTTCCATCACCCCTTTATTATTTGTAAACATACCTGATGTCTCTTCCAGATGGTAAGTTCATGAAGGGCAGAGACTGTGTTCTTATTTATCTTCATACTCTCTTGCCCCAAGAGTGCTTTCTCATTGCAGGTCCCCAATAAGTAATTATTGAACACACAATGCATATTTCAGATTTTGTTTTCTTTTTTTAATTTTTTAAAATTTTATTTTATTATTTTTTTTCAGCAGGTTCTTATTAGTCATCTATTTTATACAAATTAGTGTATATATGACAACCCCAATCTCCCAGTTCATCCCACCACCCACCCCCACCCCACTTTTCCCCCTTGGTGTCCATACGTTTGTTCTCTACATCTATGTCTCTATTTCTACCTTGCAAACTGGTTCATCTGTACCCTTTTTCTAGATTCCACATATATGGATTAATATACAAAATTTGTTTTTCTCTTTCTAACTTATTTCACTCTGTATGACAGTCTCTAGGTCCAGCCATGTCTCTACAAATGACCCAATTTCATTCCTTTTTATGGCTGAGTAATATTCCATTGTATGTATGTACCACATCTTCTTTATTCATTCATCTGTTGATGGGCATTTATGTTGGCTTTTAAGCATTTTAAACAAACATTTTATTGTCTCTAGCACCTTGAATTCCCATCAGTGCTTGTTTTATTCTTTGCTTCTCCAGCATGAAGTTATAAGAATAATGATAGTGGTAATATTAATGAGTGGTATCTATTTTTACTGAGCACTTACACTATGCCAGGAATCACTCTAAGTACTTTATATGCATATTCAACCTTTATGACTCTATGTGGTGGCTCCAAGATCCAATTTTAAAGATAAGAAACTGAAGTTAAGGAGACCACATAGCTAATAAATAGATGTGAAATATATCTTCAAAGTTCAAAGTCCTTATTCTTAATCAGTATGCTATAGTCCCTCTTAATAAATGTATATGTGCAAATTTTATTATATAATTTAATAGCCCTATCTTGGCTTTTAAGGATTGATCCATTAATCAAAAGACATTCAGCCAAACCAGATAAAGGTACTCTATGTGTGTGTGTGTGTGTGTGTAAATTATATTATATATATATATAAAATTATATCTGTATACACATATACAGAAATTATTGTGTGGCATATCAAGAAAATATTGTGCTCCATCCCTTAGACTCTATGTTGACTAGAGCTAGAGGAAACGTTGTGTACATCAAAGATTAAGGTCCAATTATATGGCATTTCTAGGTAATATTGCTTTGTAAAATTGTATGTAGACATCAGATAGGTACCAGATTTAGAAACATAATTTGCAATACACTCCTGCTGCAAATGTTTGTGAATCTGTGAATGTCTCTTGATTCTTAGACAAAATGTTTGGAATGATCTAATATTATCAGATATTAGCCATATATAAATCATTGTTTTTGGTTACAATGTACTTTCTACTGATGATGACTTTAGGCAGACTCTTAATTGTAACACACATCATGCATGAAAATTAACTGACAGAATTATGTCAAAGAGAAAATCTTCATAATCTTAAATTCATTTGTTAATAAGAGTCTCTTTCATCCCTAAGTGAATACAAAGTAAATAGAAAAATAAAATGTATCTTGACCCAAGAAGAAACCAGGATAGTATCTTTGACGGTCTGAAATTCATTCTAGAAGAAAATCATGGTTATGTGTTTTAAAAATTTTACAAAATGAATTAGAAGCTGTAAACATTTAGACCATTTGTTTAAGAGAAATACATATATGTGTGTATATATATATGTACATATGAATATGACTCATTTGCTTATCTTTTCATTACTGAAAGAAAATCCTTTGGCTGAGGCAGGCTCACAGCTTGAAGTTTAGATCACTCTAAAGAAGCTTTATTTTATAGGCAGCATGGAAGGCATATGACCTGAATCTCTCAGACAGCACTTTGTGACATGAATGCAAGTTTGGCCCTATGTATGCAAGAGTACAGAGAGTGTCCAGTCTCTTTAATAACTCACCATCCTGTATGGTTGGACTTGTACATCATTCATAGAGACTCAACTGAAGGTAGCTCCCAAAATCACATGAATAATTTGAGGACTAGGTGAAAAACTTGGATAGTGCCTTCATCCGCACACTATTCATCCAAAGGGAAAGTTGGGAAGTTGAAGCCATGTGCTAGGAACATAACACATGTTATCACATTTTCACTTTACACAAACAGACTAAGGATGACACTATCACCATTTGGCAAATACATTTACCATGGCTAGTTATGCAGCTAGGAAATTTTATAGCACCGATCTAAATACTAGTCCATCTGATGGTTTTTAGGCCCATTGGCAGATACTGGTGGATGTCTAGCCCACATCCATCCCTAACTTGTTCTTTCTGACAGAGTACCAATTGTTCACAGATGATTCTCTCCCAGGTCCTAAGTCAGTTTCAGTAATTCTATTATTCTACCTTGTGTTTTATTTAGGTATGTTCATGTGACTAAATAATGGCCAGTGGAACCAAATGTAAGTCTGCTGGAGGCTTTTAGGAAATGTTTTTTTCCCTGATACCCATACACATTAAATAAAAAAAATAATTTTCTTTCTAACTGGATATCATAAGTTCTTTATAAGTTGCTTTGACTAGTTAAAGTCATCTTGCAACCATGTACAGAGATATTAAAGACCTCTTGGTCCTGAATGACATCATTGTGACACAAAAATATTAATATTAAGGACCCACCTATCTCTGGATATGTGAACAAATCAATCCATTATAGTTACAGCAATTTTCAACTGGATATCGTGTTGTAACAGTCTAAGGCAGGAGTCAGAAAATATTTTCTATTAATTACCAATAGGAAGTATTTTAGGATTTGTGAGCTATATAGTCTCTGTCACAACTGCTACACTCTGCTAGTGTAATGCAGAAGCAGGTATAGACAATATGTAAATGGATGGGCATGGCAGTGTTTCACTACAACTTTATATACAAAAATTAGGAGATCAGCATATTTAGCCTAGGGCTTTAGTTTGTGGAAACTTGAGCATGCTAAACATTACATACAATTTGAAAATATCACCAGATGTCTTTGTTTTCCAAATAAAGCTGAGTTAAAGTATAAATGAATTGTTTACAGTTACAAGCATGCCTATAAATGGCGTAGAAGTTATCTCTTAGAACAAAGCTAATCAAGGTTACCTGGGCTTATGCACAATAAAGGATTCATATCCAACATATGTATGGATAATCAAAAAGGCCATGAATTTTATCACTAAAGATAAACTTTTGTCATTCTCTTGTTAAAATGATTGATGGATACATAGGTATATTAAGACTTTGTATGCTTCTCTTTCCTGAAGCTGATGAAAATATCTTCATTAAACTTAACAGAAAAAAATAGGAAAATTCCATACCTTCTTTGATTACCAAAGTAAACGGACAGTTTTCATTGACACCATCAACTTTTGTTCAAAAGAAGTCAGTAAGTGGAACTCTGAACTGCTGTTTTGCCACAAGCATTTTACTGCTCTTTCTCTCATTATAAAAATGGCAAAGTGTTCTGAAAATGAAAATATTTCCTCAGGGACAAATTCATAGAAGTTTATTATCTTGCCTCCAAGGGACAGGATTGAGTCATTTTTACAGTGAAAAGTTACGTTTATTTTCAACATTGGAAGTGTTTCTCTGCAGTCTTGCAATGTGTAAAAAGATCATTTTGCTAAGCACTTCTGCCACTGAGACAGCCACCAACAAGCCATCAGTGATATTCGCCAAGAGTTTTGATAGCATTACTGTGATTCCCAGCCAGAAATATGCATTTGAAATTTCTGTGAAACATTTAAAATACAGAGTCCTGGGCCTTACTCCAGTAATACTGAGCTACACTTTCCAGAGATGACTTCTGGATCACTGTATAATTTACACAGTCCTTCCAGTGACTTTCATACACAGCCAGCGTGGAGAGCCATGACTAAGAGAGAAGAAAGCAGTTTTCTTGATAACATGCAATTTTAAAAAGTCAGTGTCTAAACAATGGTTATTTATCAGCTTATAAATAATGCTGCATGCCTAGAAAATATGCAAAAATATACACCTTTATAACATTCATTAAACCATCAAAGACAGCATCTGAAACTGGTGGCATTGGTCCTGTCAGATCTTCCATGAGATCTGGCCTTGAATAATTCCCTGGGGCTATCTAACCCAGTGTTGATTTCATCTTGTTCTGGGAAGGCCCGTGTCAAAACAGTCTTCTGTTTCCCATGCTGGGTCAGTTAGGGCTACTCTTAGGAGGGGGAAATTTGAGAAGCTCCAGAAAGTAGCTCTACCACACAAGTACACACTAACCAACAATAAATAAAATGCCTTGTCAACTGCCTATCACATGTACATTATCATTAGAATATTTTTGAATGCTGAAGATTATTTGTTCTATAGGGATTTCTTCATAGAAGGTAAGTATGTACATAATATAACTCTTTTAAAACCAAGAAATCCCATATAGAAGGTGCCTAACCCTAGGGTGGGGCTCACATGGAATTTACCAAAGGACATATTATGGATTTATCAGATACACATAAAATAATAGTTCTGGTTTCACTATGTCATCTACCTTGTTTCACAGATAATATAAGGAAACTGCATGAACTGGTAGGTTTCAAGTGTTTAACCAATTGCTAGTTGCCATGGCTATATGCCTGAGAGCTGTGGAATATCATTCTAACAAATTTAGGTAAAAGAGTAATTGAAATTGAAGCTGAAAGTGATCATATTAATTCCAATAAAACTATGTCATGCACATAGGAAATGTGAGAGATTATCATTGAAAGAAGTGACTGACTCCTCATTAATCGACTCCATTGGATAGTGATCAGCCCTTATATTATTTGGCCTTTCAGTGCATCATTAAACATTGAAAACTACTTTATTTTAACACTCTATGAGATCTTTAACTTCATAGAAACACATACTCCTGGCTTTCTTGTTTATCTCCTTTCACTTTTTGACCTCCTTTGAAGGAAACTCGTCCTACAAGCAGCACTCAAATATTAAACTTCCTTTATGCACAAAGCAAGGTATTCTTCTCTTTTCACTGTAAACTTAGTACCCAGAGAAACTGATTTTTGTAATTTTTTCAGTTTCATCAATATGCTGATAATCACATCCATACAGAAACTACACATTTACTGAACTCCAGACAATTATTGCCAAGTTCCTACTTCCATCTTCACTTATATGTCACGTAAACACCTCAAACACACATCATATAGTGAATTTATTGCCTCTTCCTCAAAACTACTCCTCTCCCAGCCTCCCTACACTAAATAAGTGCCACCATGGTCCACCTAACTACTCCAACCAGAATCCTAGGAGTGGCCCTTAACTGCTCCCTCGTTTCATCTTCAATAATCTATTCATATGTCTTCTACCTTCCACTGCTTCCCTCAGTATTGTGTTACCATAGTTCAAACCACCATCTTTCCTTGGACTATTATTATGACCTCCTAACTCTTCCCTGGTTTCACTCTTGCTCATCTCTAATCTCTACACAGAAATTGGTGTGTAAATCAGTTGTGCCACCACCACTTAAGAGCTTTCAGTGGAATCCCATTCTCAGAATATTTGCCAGAGTTAAAAAGGAATGGCATTACTGGGTTCCTCCCTTCTCTAAAGCAGCATTTCTCCTGTAGCTGCCCAGGCTGCAGCTACCCTGTATTCTTTCAGTACCTTTTCCATTGACTGCACAAACTTTTTTTTTTTTTTATTTTTCCTGCCTGGAACATTCTTCCTTTAATGTTTTCCTTTTGAAGCTCTTTCTTATTCTTAAATTTTCAATTTCAATTCCATATTCTCCAGGGAAATGCTCCCTGTCTTCCCAGAGAAGCTTGGATGCTTCTGTGTTTTCTCTCCCAGAGCATCATTTACTTCCCTTTTTGTTATACTACATGTGTAATTATCAGTGCACATTCCAATTTTATCAAAGTAGTGGGCTCTGTGAGTGTAGGGAGCATATTTGTCTTGTTCTTTGCATTATTTCTAGGGTCTACCATTATCCTTGGCTCAAATTAATATTTTTTGACTGGATGAATGAGTGAATAAATGTTCACTATTTATGAGTGAATAATGTTCAATATTATTCACGTTCACTAGACAAGTATTTATGGCTTTTTGCTCATCACTGTTAGAAAGAAAGAAAGCAACATACATTCCTCATAGATGTGAATTCATAATCATGTTGACACATATTGGACAGCACTGTTAATAACCTTTTTAGTAACCTCTATACCTTAAGAGGGATTATTTGTATATTTGGAGGGTATGGTGAAGAAGGAGGAGCTGAGAAGTACTGAGAGGGGAAATAGGGGAGGATAATAGATTAATAACCTGCTATACAATTATCATTGAAGAACAGTTATTCTACTCTTCCCAATTCATATTTCAGAATATACACACTCTGTGTATGTGTGTGTGTGTGTGTGTGTGTGTAATCTGTATCACAAAACACTATGGTCACATCAGTTATACTCTTTCTAGCTTGTTTACTCATTTTTAAAAGGCAGTATAATAGCATTACCTAGTCCATAGGTTTATTTGGTCAAGTGAAATGATTCACATAAACTGCATAACATGAAGCATAGAAATTGTTAAGTATTCAGTAATTTCTGTTATGAAAATTAGAATAATGTTAAAACAAGAAAAGAGGCTCCAAATAATTTTAAAAAATTATCCAATGGTAGTATAGTCAATAATAAACTGTTTTGGAAACTCTTCAGATGAGGCTATCTTTATAGTGCTTCTAATAGATAATGTAACTGGGAATCAGAATTTTCCACATAAATCAGTGGATAGGGAATGATGTTTAGTCTACCACATTTTTGTGGTCTCCAACCACATATATCAATGATACCCACTGAATTTATTCCCATTCCCTTTAGCTACTCCATGGAGAATGAACATAATAATATGCCTTTAATAAATATAGAACATGGGGCTTCCCAGGTGGCGCAGTGGTTGAGAGTCTGCCTGCCGATGCAGGGGACGCGGATTCGTGCCCCGGTCTGGGAAGATCCCACATGCCACGGAGCGGCTAGGCCCGTGAGCCATGGCCACTGAGCCTGCGCGTCTGGAGCCTGTGCTCCGCAACGGGAGAGACCACAACAGTGAGAGGCCCGCGTACTGCAAAAAAATAAATAAATAAATAAATATAGAACATGTTTTTACCAAAGAAAACTTCTTTAAAAAGCTGATAGAGAAGTATTATACATGTGTTCTGTGTGTATTAACAAAATTACATAGATATCTACTTGGTTTATACTCACCAACTTAATTTTAAATCTCTGGTTATATAAAATTCTGGATTTTTCAGAATGATAACTTCAAACCTCGAACTTAAAACAAAATTAGAGTTATTACTCCACAAACACACAAATACGTTTGTATCATTTAGATCTAAAATGTGATTCGTAGTAACACAAATCTATTTGGAACGTTATTTTGTGAGAACTCATAAAGAAGTCCTTTGCCCTTATTTTCACCCCTAAAACTTTGGGTAAAAGGCCCACAGATTTTTTTAAATCTGTTTTTGAAAAGGATGGATTGTTGATTTTTCTACTACCAAATTTATTTATATTCAGACATAAGGATTTTAAATATGTCTCTTTATACTAAAATTTCTTATCATGAAAAGGACAGAGGCTGTCAACACTCCTCTGACTGTCAGAACCTTGCTGTGGAAGCCTTATGTGGTGCTTCTTCACTTGAGCTAAATAAAAAGATGGGTTGGATGCTTTTTGGGGCTCCAAGTGTTAATTGCATACTAATAAAACCATCTAGTGAAACTCTCTGCTCTGTGGTGAAGTGCCACAGAGAAGAAATTTCTAAAAGAAGCCTGCTAAATTGATTGTGCTCCTAGATAATTAATTGAAATTAAAAAAAAGCAAAAAATGAAAATTATGTAATCCTGCCTTTTCAGCTCCTTTTCAAGTTTCTAAGGTTACTGGTAGCAGATCGAGCATTCTCCTTCAGCCAAGTGTGTACTATTTTACTCAACTTAGCAACTATTGCCATTGTATTTGACCAACTCCTTCTAACCTTCAAGGAGTGGGAGATAAGGTTAAAAGTTACTAAAACACCTTGAAAATATAACTAGTTGACTTTCACTAGTTAATAACGTGACTATAAAAAATTAACTATTATCAAGGTTGTTTGTGGTTTACTGTGTCTGTTTCTGTGACTGCTGTGTTTTATTTTGTTTGTAGGAGTCCCATTTATATCTATCTTCCAGAAGTAACTTTAGCTTCATATTTATTTTTTGGAAGCAGATTATTAATGTGCTATTTTAAAAAAATCAATGTTAACATGTCATCAGTGTCTTATGCCCCAAATTCCTAATATTTCTGATATTGATTTTATTTTTTTCTCTGATATTAGTTACAAATTAAAACTACATTTTCTTCTTGCTTAAGATGTTTTAAATGATTTGTTGTATCAGCAGTTGATTGCTCCCAAGGGTCGAGTTTTTCTTCAAACCTGTAATATGGTTCTAACTTGTTTTTCTCTGATGTGTTGTAGAAACAAACTTTTCTTTTATAGCACATATTTTTTAAGATCATAGCCTGCTATTAATAACAATTTACCATATGTCTTACCCTATCCTAATCACACTCATCTATATCAACACAGATATCAGCTTCAATTCATACCATATACCCTTACATGTTTTTGTAATTCATAATCTAGCTTATGTAGAAATGTCCTATGGACTGAACTGTGTTCCTCTAAAATCCATCCATTGAAGCCATAACCTTCAGTGTCATGGTATTTGGAGATGGACCTTTGGGAGGTAATTAAGTTTAGATGAGCTCATGAGAATGGGCCCTCATTATGGGATTAGTGCCCTTATAAGAAGAGACACCAGACAGCTCACTCGCTCACTCTCTCTCTCTCTCTGCCACGTGAGGACACAGGGAGAAGGCAGGCCTTTGCAAACCAGGAAGAGAGCTCTTGCCAGAACCCAGTCATACTGACATCCTGATCTTGAACTTCTAGCCTCCAGAACTGTGGAAAAATAAGTTTCTGTTGTTTAAGTCGCTCAGCCTATGGTATTGTTATGGCAGACCATGCTGACTAATACAAAAAGCATTACCCTCAACAGGATTATTTAAACAGTGAGAAAGAAGACTTGCAAGGAAATGATAAATACATGAATTTCTCTCTCACTTTGCTTCTCACTCACATCCCCCATCCCAATTAGATGAAAAATAGGTAGACAGATACATACATCATACATACATACATACACATATAGAGGGTTGATAGATTAAAACATGATTTAAAATGCTTTCAATATAGATTTAACATATCCAGGCTTAGTCTGCTATCATTCTGGTTTGTCACCTGGCATTTTTTGCAACAAACTTTACTATTTACTTTTAATGAAACTTTCTCTATAATCTTGTACATAGTGCTATTTTAATAAACTTCAGTATACTCTTCAATTGTTGAAATCTTGATTTATTACTTTAGTCCACATTAAGCAAGTCTTGGATTATTGTTCTTAATAATTTCACTCTAAAATTGTTGTTGATGTAAAACATAACTCCAAGGTTATTAGATGTATAAAAAGTAACTTTCTCAGAAGCCTAAATCAACAAATTTCCAGGTGGGATGCTCGTTGAAGAGTCTAGACTTTCCATTCAAAATGTGAACATTGGAAAGCATTTACCTTTTTGCAGACAGTTTCCACATCTACAAAATGCACATTGGTTTACTTCCTTCTCTACCTATCATCCTTCTAGAAGATCACATTTGACTCTGCACACAAATCAATCTTGAGAATTTGTTTGACAGTTCACCAGGCTATAATCCCATTAAGAGGGAAGAGTATGTGTTATAATTTTTGTGTCCCCAGTCTGACCCATAATTAGTACTCAATTAATGTGTTAGGAAACACAGCCAGTTCACAGTTATCTAAAGTAGCCTAAAATGTAGTCTACAGAAAGGCCAAATAAGAGCTGTAAAATTATGTCTGGCTTCTCTGGGTCCTACTTCCTTTGTCTAATTTTAAAAAAACAAGGTCATTCATTCTGATGGCTCTCTAAAGAGCTTATTACTTTGTAGATATTATCTACTTTAGGCCTGGAAAATAAAGCAATGGTACTCCACTTTCTAATTTGAAGATGAGGAACTTGGGTATACAATAGATCAAAGATATTTGTATAGTTATACAGTCAGTGAGCAGGGATGAGATGGGTTGTGCTTTGCTTTAACATCAAATGTCATTGCTTTTCCATTAGTGATAATATCATTCTTGGTTTCAATACTTCTATTCCAGTTGTATAAGACATTGACACTAGGGGAAATTTGATAAAGTGTGTATGAGGACACTCTGAACTATGTTTGCAAGTTTTTCATGAGTCTAAACTTATTTCAAAATAAAAAGTTAGGGCCTCCCTGGTGGCGCAGTGGTTGAGAGTCCGCCTGCCAATGCAGGGGACACGGGTTCGTGCCCCGATCCCGGAGGATCCCACATGCCGCGGAGCGGCTGGGCCCGTGAGCCATGGCCGCGGGGCCTGTGTGTCCGGAGCCTGTGCTCCGCAACGGGAGAGGCCACAGCAGTGAGAGGCCCGCGTACAGAAAAAAAATAAAAATTAAAAAAAAATAAAAAAATAAAAATAAAAAGTTAAAAAATAATAAATTGATAATAGAAGATATTTAGATAATATTTAACAGGCCTTAAGGTTACTCTTCAAGTGCTATACTTATATTAACTAATCATACAGAGATAAGTCTTAGATTCAAACTTCAGATTTCAAAGTCTAAGGTGATTTAAGATCATTTAAGGTTTCATCATTATTGAAATATAAAAGATGGCAGAGTAGAAAATGTGATCTCACTCCCTCTTGTGAGAACACCAGAATCACAACTAGCTGCTGGACAGTTGTTGACAGGAAGACACTGGAACTCACCAAAGAGATACCCCACATCCAAAGACAAAGGAGAAACCACAATGAGACAGTAGGAGGGACGCAATCACAATAAAATCAAATCCCATAACTGCTGGGTGGGTGACTCACAGACTGGAGAACACTTATACCACAGAAGTCCACCAACTGGAGTGAAGGTTCTGAGCCCCACGTCAGGCTTCCCAACCTGGAGGTCTGGCAATGGGAGGAGGAATTCCTAGAGAATCAGACCTTGAAGGCTAATGGAATTTGATTGCAGGACTTCAACAGGACTGGGGGAAACAGAGACTCCACTCTTGCAAGGCACACACAAAGTAGTGTGTGCATGGGGACCCAGGGGAAGGAGCAGTGACCACGGGGAGACTGAACCAGACCTACCTGTTAGTGTTGGACAGTCTCCTGTTGAGGTGGGGCATGGCTGTGGCTCACTGTGGGGACAAGGACACTGGCAGCAGAAGTTCTGGGAAGTACTCCTTGGTGTGAGCCCTCCCAGAGTCTGTCATTAGCCACACAAAAGAGCCCAGGTAGGCACCAGTGTTGGGTTGCCTCAGGCCAAAAAACCAACAGGGAGGGAAGCCAGCCCCACCCATCAGCAGTCAAGCAGATTAAGTTTTACTGAGCTCTGCCCACCAGAGCAACAGTCAGCATTACCAACCTCCAGTCCCTCCCATCAGGAAACTTGCACAGCCCTCTTAGATAGCCCTATCCAGCAGAGGGCAGACAGCAGAAGCAAGAAGAACAACAATCCTGCAGCCTGTGGAACAAAAACCACATTCACAGAAAGATAGACAAGATGAAAAGGCAGAGGGAGGAACAAGATTAAACCCCAGAAAAACAACTAAATGAAGTGGAAATAGGCACCCTTCCAGAAAAAGAATTCAGAATAATGATAGTGAAGATGACCCAGGACCTCAGAAATAGAATGGAAATCAAGATCGAGAAGATGCAAGAAATGTTTAACAAAGACATAGAAGAATTAAAGAACAAACAAACAGAGATGAACAATACAATAACTGAAATGAAAACTACACTAGAAGAAATCAATAGCAGAATAACTGAGGCAGAAGAACAGATAAGTTACCTGGAAGACAGAATGGTGGAATTCACTGCTGTGGAACAGAATAAAGAAAAAAGAATGAAAAGAAATGAAGACAGCCTAAGAGACCTCTGGAACAACATTAAATGCAACAACATTCGCATTATAGGGGTCCCAGAAAGAGAAGAGAGAGAGAAAGGACCTGAGAAAATATTTGAAGAGATAATAGTTGAAAACTTCCCTATTATGGGAAAGTAAATAGCTACCCAAGTCCAGGAAGTGCAGTGAGTCCCATACAGAATAAACCCAAGGAGAAACACTGAGACACATAGTAATCACATTGGCAAAAATTACAAAGAAAAATTATTGAAAGCAGCAGGGGAAAAATGACAAATAACATACAATGGAACTCCCATAAGGTTAAAAACTGATTTTTCAGCAGAAACTCTACAAACCAGAAGGGAGTGGCATGATGCACTTAAAGTGATGAACTATAAATGATGAAAGGGAAGAAACTACAACCAAGATTACTCTACCTGGCAAGGACCTCATTCAGATTCGATGGAGAAATCAAAAGCTTTACAGCCAAGCAAAAGCAAAGAGAATTCAGCACCACCAAACCAGCTCCACAACAAATGCTAAAGGAACTTCTCTAAAGGGGAAACACAAGAGAAGAAAAGGACCTACAAAAAAACAAACCAAAACAATTAAGAAAATGGTAATAGGAACATACATATTGATAATTACCTTAAACATGAAAGGATTAAATGCTCCAAACAAAAGACACACATAAAAACAAAACCCATATATATGCTGTCTACAAGAGACCCACTTCAGACCTAGGGACACATACAGACTGAAAGTGAGGTGATGGAAAAAGATATTCCATGCAAATGGAATTCAAAAGAAAGCTGGAGTAACAATACTCATATCATATCAAATAGATTTTAAAATAAACTATGTTACAAGAGACAAGGAAGGACACTACATAATGATCAAGGGATCAATCTAAGTAGAAGATATAACAATTATAAATATATATGCACCCAACATAGGAGCACCTCAGTACATAAGGCAACTGCTAACAGCTCTAAAACAGGAAATCGACAGAAACACAATAATAGTGGGGGACTTTAACACCTCACTTACAACAATGGACAGATCATCCAAAACGAAAATAAGTAAGGAAACAGAAGCTTTAAATGACACAATAGACCAGGTAGATTTAATTGATATTTATTGGACATTCCATCCAAAAACAGCAGATTACACTTTCTTCTCAAGTGTGCATGGAACATTCTCCAGGATAGATCACATCTTGAGTCACAAATCTAGCCTCAGTAAATTTAAGAAAATTGAAATCATATCAAGCATGTCTTCTGACCACAACACTATGAGATTAGAAATGAATTACAGGGAAAAAATGTAAAAAACACAAACACGTGGAGGTTAAACAATATGTTACTAAATAACCAGGAGATCACTGAAGAAATCAAAGAGGAAATAAAAAAAATACCTAGAGACAAATGACAATGAAAACATGATGATCCAAAACCTATGGGATGCAACAAAATTAGTTTTAAGAGGGAAGTTTATAGCTATGCAATCCTACTTCAAGAAACAAGAAAAATCTCAAATAAACAATCTAAACTTACACCTAAAGCAACTAGAGAAAGAAGGATGAAAAAAACCAAAGTTACCAGAAGGAAAGAAATCATGAAGATCAGAGCAGAAATAAATGAAATAGAAACAAAGAAAACAATAGCAAAGATCAATAAAACTAAAAGCTGGTTCTTTGAGAAAATAAACAAAATTGATAAACCATTAGGCAGACTCATCAAGAGAAAGAGGGAGAGGACTCAAGTCAATAAAATTAGAAATGAAAAAGGAGAAGTTACAACAAACACCAGAGAAATACAAAGCATCCTAAGAGACTACTACAAGCAACTCTATGCCAATAAAGTGGACAACCTGGATGAAATGGACAAATTCTTAGAAAGGTATAACCTTCCAAGACTGAATCAGGAAGAAATAGAAAATATGAACAGACCAATCACAAGTAATGAAATGGAAACTGTGATTAAAAATCTTCCAACAAACAGAAGTTCAGGACCAGATGGTTTCACAGGTGAATTCTGTCAAACATTTAGAGAAGAGCTAACACCCATCTTTCTTAAACTCTTCCAAAAAATTGCAGAGGAAGGAACACTCCCAACCTCATTCTATGAGGCCACCTTCACCCTGATACCAAAACCAGACAAAGATAGTACAAAAAAAGAAAATTAAAGACCAATATCACTGTTGAATATAGATGCAAAAATCCTCGACAAAATACTAGCAAGCAGAATCCAACAGCACATTAAAAGGATCATACACATGATCAAGTGGGATTTATCCCAGGGATGCAAGGATTCTTCAATATACACAAATCAATCAATGTGATACACCATATAAACATACTGAAGAATAAAAACCATATAGTCATCTCAATAGATGCATAAAAAGCTTTTGACAGAATTCAACACCTATTTACGATAAAAACTCTCCAGAAAGTGGTCATAGAGGGAATCTACATCAACATAATAAAGGCCATATACGACAAACCCACAACAAACATCATTCTCAATGGTGAAAAACTGAAAGCATTCCCTCTAAGATCAGGAACATGACAAGGATGTCCACTCTCACCACTTTTATTCCACATAGTTTTGGAAGTGCTAGCCACAGCAATCAGAGAAGATAAAGAAATTAAAGAAATACAAATTAGAAAACAAGAAGTAAAACTGTCACTGTTTGCAGATGACATGATACTATACATAGAGAATCCTAAAGATGCCACCAGAAAACTACTAGAGCTAATCAATGAATTTGGTAAAGTTGCAGAAAACAAAATTAATGCACAGAAATCCCTTGCATTCCTATACACTAATGATGAAAAATCTGAAAGAGAAATTAAGGAAACACTCCCATTTACCAATGCAACAAAAAGAATAAAATACCTAGGAACAAACCTACCTAGGGAGACAAAAGACCTGTATGCAGAAAACTATGACACTGATGAAAGAAATTAAACATGATACCAACAGATGGAGAGATATACCATGTTCTTGGATTGGAAGAATCAATATGGTGAAAATGACTATACTACTGAAAGCAGTCTACAGATTGAATGCAATCCCTATCAAATTACCAATGGCATTTTTTATGGAACTAGAACAAAGAATCTTAAAATTTGTATGGAGACACAAAAGACCCCGAATAACCAAAGCAGTCTTGAGGGAAGAAAACGGAGCTGGAAGAATCAGACTCCCTGACTTCAGACTATACTGGAAAGCTACAGCAATCAAGACAATATGGTACTGGCACAAAAACAGAAACATAGATCTATGGAGCAAGATAGAAAGCCCAGAGATAAACCCCACACACCTATGGTCAACTAATCTATGACAAAGGAGGCAAGGATATACAATGGAGAAAAGACAGTCTCTTCAATAAGTGGTGCTGGGAAAACTGAACAGCTACATGTAAAAGAATGAAATTAGAACACTCCCTAACACCATACACAAAAATAAACTCAAAATGCATTAAAGACCTAAATGTAAGGCCAGACACTATAAAACTCTTAGAGGAAAACATAGGAAGAACACTCTTTGACATAAATCACACAAGATCTTTTTTGATCCACCTCCTAGATTAATGGAAATAAAAACAAAAATAAACCAATGGGACCTAATGGAACTTAAAGCCTTTTGCACAACAAAGGAAACTGTAAACCAGACCAAAAGACAACCCTCAGAATGGGAGAAAATATTTACAAATGCATCAATGGACAAAGGATTAATCTCCAAAATATATAAACAGCTCATGCAGCTCAATATGAAAAAAACAAATAATCCAATCCAAAAAATGGGCAGAAAACCTAATAGATATTTCTCCAAAGAAGACATACAGATGGCCAAGAAGCACATGAAAAGCTGCTCAACATCACTAATTGTTAGAGAAATGCAAATCAAAACTACAGTGAGGTATCACCTCACACCAATTAGAATGGGCATCATCAGAAAATCTATGAACATCAAATGCTGGAGATGGTGTTGAGAATAGGGTACCCTGTTGCACTGTTGGTGGGAATGTAAACTGATACAGCCACTATGGAGAATAGTATGGAGGTTCCTTAAAAAACTAAAAGTAAAATTATCATATGATCCAGCAATCCCACTACTGGGCATATACCCAGAGAAAACCATAACTCAAAAAGACACATGCACCCCAATGTTCACTGCAGCACTATTTACAATAGTCAGGTCATGGAAACAACCTAAATGCCCATCTACAGATGAATGGATATAGAAGTTGTGGTACATATATACAATGGAATATTACTCAGCCATAAAAAGGAACAAAATTGGGTCTTTGTTGAGACGTGGATGGATCTATAGGCTGTCATACAGAGTGAAGTAAGTCAGAAAGAGAAAAACAAATATCGTATATTAACGCATGTATGTGGAACCCAGAAAACTGATACAGATGAACCAGTTTTCAGGGTAGAAGTTGAGGCACAGATGTAGAGAACAAACGTATGGACACCAAGGGGGGAAACCTGTGGGGGGGGGTGGGGAATGGTGGTGTGATAAATTGGGCTATTGGGATTGACATGTATACACTGATGTGTATAAAATTGATGACTAATAACCTTCTGTATAAAAAAATAAATAAAATAAAATTTAAAAATTAAAAAAAGAAATATAAATTTGTGCTTTCTAAATACCCTCATACATAAAGATAATATTCGTTGTACCAAAGTAAAGCTATTTACATATATATAAAGTTGTGTATATATGTAGTTTTTTTATGTATAGAAATGTATATATATATATATATGTATATATATATATTTAAGCTTGTATATATATATATATATATATATATATATATATATATATATATAAACTTCTGAGTTACAAAATTTGAAAAGATACCTCTAAAGTATAATGAGAGAATTATGGTATTGACAGTTGTATAATGAAAGTATTAAATATCAATACCACCAGATTGCACATGACAATGAAAATCAATTTTTCCTTTCTCAAGGATAAAAAAGTAGCTTCAGGAAATGGATTAGGGGAAAGACTACACTAAATTTAAGAGATGCTTCACCTTTTGAGAATTGTCCTCCTTGACTGACACTTCTATGAATTTGGAACTCCTCCCTATCCCCCAATCTTTTTACCTTCACAAACTCATGAATATATAGGGAAAGTCTATTCAAAATTTAAAGTGCTATATATATAGCTACCTCCTAGACTGGTCAGTTAATAGATTGATTTGGTCTATCATTCATGTGAACCATATGCAGTTATATATAGTTGCAAATAGAGAACAGGGCACTCTGAGGTATGACTCAGTTTGAAAGTACTTATTTCTTAAAGATTTTTTTCACTTTGAGGGGATTTGATTATTGAAAGGGAAGTTGGCATGATACTGAAACCCAAGTTAGCATCTGAAGGTAATGACCACTTAGTTGCCTAAAGAACAGTAATAAGAAAGTATTTCATTGGAACAAGAAATCACTTTGATCAGAAATTAATTCTTCTAGCAACTCATTGGCATATCATGTGCCCAGTTATGTGTAGAGTTTTGGAATTTCATTTGACAAAGTCAGGTATATAAGAAACAGATATTTCTTTTTCAGTAATCCAATTTAAGATCTGTCCACTCAATCCATAGGATTGCAATCTTCATCATTCTTGATTTTGTTTTATTTTGTTTTGTTCCCTTCCCTTGGGTTTACCAGAGATTTAGAATCCGAAGCAGTACTAAGGCAGAGGAAAGGCAGAGACCGGGGTGGGGTTGGGGCTCTCTGAGTGTTGAGATGATCTAGCTCTTAACATATGTTACTACAAGATATCCCTTTTCTCTGCATCAGGAGTAGTCAGGGCCTTCACGGCTGTATTTTCATGAGTGCAAAAGGACGTATGATCCAGTTTCCTTAGATCAATGATTGTGCAGTTATCCCTTTCAACCTCTTCCTAGGAAATGGCACTGAAGATATCTAAAATTTCCCCAGGAGTTACAGACCTCTTTTTATTTTGTATAGCCACAACAAATCTTTCTTTTTTAGCTTTATAGGGAATCCTTCTTTCCACATGTTTTTTGTTCATGCTAACTTCTTCAACACATCCTATCTCACTTCTGCCTTCTCAATCAACCATAGAAATTTTACTAAAAGCTTAGATTTTGGGGATGACATGTGTTGTATGTACAGGAGAGTAGTAAGAATTTCAGGGTTTTGACCAGTACTTTTGGCCCTGCTTCATATATTCTTAAGACCCTGTCATATATCTTTCCTTAGGGGGAAAAATGTCAAAATATAGAGAGACTAAAAGCATGCAAGTTCATATTTTAAAATATTACCCAGCCACATATAACATTTTAAACACCGAGGGATATCATCCACTTGTATTTACCAAATACAAGATTTCTATTCGAAACAAACTGTACCTAAAGAAAGCAAGTTAGTACTAGTATGGAAGGGGTTAACCAAGTACACTAAGGCTAAGTCTCTCTTTATTGTTAAAATATACTGCATATGCAGATGCCTGAGGAAACTCATACAGTAATTTTAATAATCCCTTCTTGCTCTGGGGTACAACTAAGTCAGCATAGACATCATTATGTTCTGTTTCTATGAGCTACTTCAGAGACTTTTGAGGCAGGCTTTGTTTTCTGTTCATCTCTTAGTTCTGCATTTTCAAATCATTCAATATGCAATGGCCGGCCCTCTTTCTCTCTAACGTAATGTCATGAAAAGAGTGGTATCAACTGTCCTTCTGTTGAAATTACCTATGCCTTTTCTCTCCCTCTACAATATACAATTTTATGATCCCTTTGGAACAAAAACCTCAAGGTTTACAAGCTTGGAGATTTGAAATATTTGGAATAGAATGTAAAGTGTGCAGATAAAGTTGTTTATGTTTGTGAGGATTTCAGTGCTATTTATTCAGTAAAGTAGTTTATGAGCCAGTCGTTATGATTTTGAGAAGGTTAATGGTTAAGTTTATCTCCCCAAAACAACATGGCTTCCAAGACACTGGAAAGAAAGTTGGATACAATTAGAGTGCTATCACAAAAAAATCTAATTTTAAATTTAGATAAAAGTTTCGAGATTTGTGACTTTGAAATAAGAGTAATAGTCAATATCCTGAAGGAAATTTTGGTGGACTGTTTCTAGCTTGGAAGAGAAAGACAGACACAGAGACAGAGAGGCAAAGACACACAGAGAGATTCCCTCCAGGTTAATACTCACTTTTCTTAAGAGTCTTGTGGAATTCAAAGGCAAATATTTATTTGACACCAATTTTCAGGCTATTCTTTTAACATAAGAAGTTATATATACTGGAATAAAAGTGAAACAGTCTTGAAATATGAATTATAATTAGATTCTGGTTCAATACCATCAATTTGTAAAAATTAATAAGTAAATAAATAAGTTTTACTTCTAGACCACTGAGGGAATCCAGGGACATCCCTCCCTCCACCTTGAATTACTATGAAATAAAATCAGATACTCTTTGGAACTCCTCTCACAGAGTGGTAACTTCAACAAACTGGAAATTTGTTGCTGCTCTTGACATATTGTTAGCTAGTGAGATAACAGTATATAGAGATATGCCAGGACAAAAATAGATGATCTCAAATAAATAAAAAATATTGTGAAATAAGGAAAGAATTGATTGTTTGGATCACTCACCAGAAAGCAAAAGAAATAGAAAAATCTCCTGAGGGGTTAAGACAACAAGTCTGTTTCATAAAACATTAAGTTAAGGATTGCCAGCTACAAGGGCTCATCTGTGTCAGATCAAATAGTAATTTTTTTTTTTCTTTTTGCAGTATGCGGGCCTCTCACTGTTGTGGCCTCTCCCGTTGCGGAGCACAGGCTCCAGACGCGCAGGCCCAGCGGCCATGGCTCACGGGCCCAGCCGCTCCGCGGCATATGGGATCCTCCCAGACCGGGGCACGAACCCGTATCCCCTGCATCGGCAGGCGGACTCTCAACCACTGCGCCACCAGAGAGGCCCTCAAATAGTAATTTTGACTTAGAACAAGATAATAAATGCCGTGGAAAAGAAAAATCTACATGGCATTTTCTAAATTAGAATTGTGTTATAGTAATAGATGTTTGAGGGCCAGGTGAGAAGAAATCATTATAAATCAATAATTAATTAAGGTAAGTATTGGTGGAGTTTCTACCAAAGTAGGAGAAATTTCGATAGAAACTTAGTGTTAGACTATTTAAATAATCTTCTAAATTTAATAACTTAGTTCCTCCATTTATTGTTTTTTGCCAATATCATCTGTTGAAACTAAATGACAGAGAATGTTTTATGTGTTCAATACTGATTAAAATATTCAGTGTAATCTTGAGTCCATTTCTAGACATATATCATGCAAATATTTTGACATTTTTTAAAATTAAAAAAAAAGTAGTAAGAGAGCAGAAATATGCAATCATCTCACTGTGAGATTAAATTCACAACCCAATAAATTAGTACAACAAAAAGATAAAATAATGATAAAGTATACACAGTTTTTAAGAAGCAGATTAGAATTCACTTTCAGTTAAGAATATAGAAAATTGCTAAGAGTGTTAATTCCAACCTAACAATGACAAAAAGTCAGATAAAATAGAAACTTATAATTTTATTAAAATCCATCAGGGAATTGAGGAAAAAGAAACCTGAATGAACTAAAATTCAAAAAGTTATAATTACCCCACTAGAAAAGACCTGCACACTTTCATCCCTGGTGAAGCAGTGAGAGGAAGAGAACATTGTTATAGATGAGGGTAAAAAGAAATGAGAATTTTTAAAAGGCCACATGATGTTTCAAAATTCCAAGAAACCTCATCAACAAAGATAATCTATATCCACCTTTCCAACTCTTTGCCATGGGCTATTACTAAGTTTTCTGGCAGAGGAATGAGAGCAGAGCAGGAGAGCTGAGAGAGATGCTGCTTAACTGAGGCAGACTTGCAGGGGTGGCTAAGGACTAAGGGTAGGTCAAAAATCTAATTTTAACTATCTGAGGATTTCTAGGCTCTCACTGAGTACTAGGGGAAGGATTGCTTTGAGAGTGCCCCTTGAAGCATACGTGTACAGAACTTGAAGAGATCTGCGTGCAGAGCAAGAGAACTAAGAAAAATTTCTCTGAAGCATTTGCTACAGCACATCTCCACTCTGAGTCTGAGGAAAGTGCAGCAGAGGTGAAGAGATCTTCTGAGAGACATACCATCATGGCAGGTCCAGAGAGCACTCCTCACCAGCCTCCAGCCCCCAAACGGTAGCCAGACTGTAAGGCAGAGTGAAGACCCCCAAAATCTTGAATGCATGTTGCTGGGCTATAAAGCACAAAGAGACTTTTTTGTGTCTTCCCAGACTCAAATCCCAAGTCCTGCTGAAGGGAGATCGTGATCCCATGCTAAAATTCCTTGAATGTAGCGGTGAATGATTCTAACTAAATAACTTACAAGGCTTAGACCCAGCTAATTACAGAATAAGATTCTCTTGCTCACTGTAGAGGCTTGAGAGAAAGGTGTACTCTAGGTGAAAATATGATTTATTTTGATCTCTTTGTCCCTTTACACCTAATATTTATAATACAATCAAATATCACAGGACACATGAAGAAGAAAAAATGTGGCTTGAGAAAGAAAACCATCCAAAACAAACAAACTAGGAGATGGGCCAGATGTACAAATAGCCAGAAATGGACTTAGAAAATAACTATGATGATGGACTTAAAAGATTTTATGTTAAGTGTAATAAGTCAGACAGAGAAAGACAAACACTATATGATATCACTTGTAAGTGGAATCTAAAAAAAATATAACAAACTAGTGAATAAAACAAAAAGGAAGCAGATATAGAGACAAACTAGTGTTCACCAGTGGAGAGAGGGAAGAAGAGGCAATAGAGGGGCAGAGGAATAAGTACTACAAACTGTTAAGTATAAAATAAGCTATAATGATATATTGTATGACATGGGAAATATAGCCAATATTTTATAATAACTATAAATGGAGTGTAACCTTTAAAAATTGTGAATCACTATATTGTACATCTGAAACTTATATAATATTGTACACCAACTATACTTCTATACAAAAAAGAAATAACTGTGATGATATGTAGGGGGAAAATGGACAACATCTGTGAATAGCTGGGAATTTTCAACAGCAAGAAGAAATCTATTAAAATGACCCAAATTATTATGCTATAAATAAAAAATGCAATGTAAGAAATTAAGAATTCATTTGATGGATTAATAGACTAGATATAGAGGAGGAAATGATCTGTGAACTGAGGACAGCCCAATAGAAATGATCCAAACTGAAAAAAATAAAGGGAAAAAAAGCATGAACAAAATACAGTAGGGTATCCAAGAACTGTGGGACAATATCAAACCATTGAACACATGTGCAATTTTAGTCATAAAAGGGATGAGGAAAGAATGAGGAAGAGGAAAAACCTGAAGAGATAAAGGATGATAATTTTCTAAAATTGATGGAGGACATCAATCCATACTTCTAAGAACTTTAATGAACCCCAAGCAGTTTAAATAAAAAGAAAACCACATTTATGCATTGCATAGTTGAAGGGCTGAAAAAGCCAAGCCTAAAGAAAGAAATCTAAAATCTTATGGTGGGATGAGTTGGTGGCAGGGGGGGAGGAGAGTAGTGAATTTATGACCTATAAATATGTAGTACTAAGAATAATGGCTGACTTCTCTTCATAAACAATGAAGGTTAGAAAAAAATATGGAGCATCTTTGTAGTGCTGAATGAAAAAGAAAAGAAGAACATTCTATGTGTAATTTTATACTGCAAAAATATTCTTCAAAAAATAAGGTTAAGGATAGCTACAGCTGGACAAAATCATTGAGAATTCATCTCTAGTAGACTAGGCTTAAAAATAATACCTAAAGAAGTTATTTAGACTGAAGCAAAATGATCCCAGATACAAATGCAGATCTGTATGAAAAACCTTTAAAAATGTATTATATATTTGTGTATTAGTTTTCTATTGCCACTGTAACAAATTACCACAAACTTAGTGGCTTAAAACAACATAAATTTATTATTTTACATTTCTGTAGATCATAATTGCAACACTGGTCTTATTAGGCTAAAACAAAGGTGTTGGTGTTCTGAAGGATCTAATTGAGAATTCATTTCCTTGTTTTTTCCAGCTTTAGAGGCTGCCTGCATTCTATGGCTAATAGCCCTCTTTCTCCACCCGCAGAACCAGCACCAACAGTAGGTTAAATCCTTTTCAGATAACATTGCTCTTACCTCCTCTTCTGCCTCTCTCTTCCTCAGTAAAGGACCCTAGTGATTACCTTAGGCCCATCTAAGTAATATAGGATAAACTCTCTATTTTAAATCAAGTGGTGGTTAGCTACATTATTTCCCCTTTGCAGGTAATCTAATGTATTCACATGCCCAGGGGACTAGCATATGATATCCTTTGGGACTATTATTCTGCCTATTACAAATTCATATATTTCATACATGTTTATATTGTAAGATATTTATTGGATATTATTTTATTTAAGCTCTTTTAAAGTTTATTGACTGTTTAAAGTAATAAAAAATAGCATATTATGGGTTTATTTAACATATAGAAGCATAATATATGAAAACAATCATGGGTAAATAGATATATTTTTAACACTGTCATTCTTCATAAGATTTGGACAATTTTTGAAGCCAGACTATCATAAAATAAAATGTATTCTGTAATATCTATATAAACAATCAGAAAGTTGAATAAATCAAAAAGTAATAGAAATGATAAAATAATTTCTCAATTTCAAATTTCAAAGAGGATAAACAGAGGAATAAAGAATAGATTGGACAAGTGGAAATAATCCAGTATATCAATGGTTACATTAAATGTAAATGGTCTAAACTACTACATAAAATGCAGACTGATACAAAACAAAAGCTAACTATATGCTGTTTCCAAGAGCATAATAACTATATGTCTTTAAACATAAGACAGGTAAATAGTAAAAGGTAGCAAAATATATATCATAAAAACACCAAATTTAAATATGCTTGTGAATCTATTTTAATAGACAACAAAATAGGCTTAGCGGTAAAGAAAAAGAAACACATTAGGTTTTATGTTCTAAGCTGAACATTATCCATCTTCTAAATACTTAATTACTAACTCTAAATTTTCTTTAAAAAGTAAATATATAAAACGTCCTTATTCCCAGTTGGATATTTTAACGTCCCAAACTTTAAGTAAAAGATGAAAATATATATATTACAAGCCCTAAATCACCAGTTAATAATCAATTAAAAGTAAAAATATATTATATAGGCCATTACAGTATTTAGATAGAATACATATTTTAAGTATTGATTTTGTTTGTCTTTCTTTTAAAGAGATCCATTCAATTGTATTGATATTATCTTCGGATTAGCTTCTGTTTTTCAACACATAAACAATACATTCTTCTAGCACCAATATTCAATGGCCTTAAGATTTATGACAGACTGGACCTTCAAGATGGCGGAAGAGTAAGACGTGGAGATCACCTTCCTCCCCACAAATACATCAGAAATATATCTACATGTAGAATAACTCCTACAGAACACCTACTGAACACTGGCAGAAGACCTCAGACTTCCCAAAAGGCAAGAAACTCTCCACGTACCTGCATAGGGCAAAAGAAAAAACAGAGACAAAAGAATAAGGACAGGACCTCCACCTCTGGAAGGAATTTGTGAAGGAGGAAAAGTTTCCACACAGTAGGAAGCCCATTCACCGGTGGAAATGAGGGGAGGGCGGGGGGGAAGCTTCAGAGCCACGGAGGAGAGCACAGAAACCAGGGTGCAGAGGGCAAAGTGGAGAGATTCCCACACACAGGGTCAGTGCCAACCAGCACGCAATAGCCTGAGAGGCTTGTCTGCTCACCCAGTGGGGCGGGTGGGGGCTGGGAACTGAGGCTCAGGTTTCGGAGTTCAGATCCGAGGGAGAGGACTGGGGTTGGCTGCATGAACACAGCGTGAAGGGGGTTAATGCGCCACAGCTAACTGGGAGGGATTCGGGGAAAAGTCTGGAACTGCCTAAGGGTCAAGAGACAATTGTTTCGGGGTGTGCGAGGAGAGGAGATTCAGAAAAACGCCTAAATGAACTTCAGGGAGAGGCACGAGCTGCGGTATCAGCGTGGACACCAGAGACGGGCGTGAAGCTCTAAAGCTACTGCTGCAGCCCAAGAATCCTATGTGCAAGCACAGGCCACTATCCACACCTCCCCTCCCGGGAGCCTGTGCCAGAGTCCCGTGATCCAGGGAAAACTTCCCCAGGAGAACACACAGCATGCCTCAGGCTGTTGCAACTTCATGTTGGTCTCTGCTGCCAGAGGCTCCACCCGCATTCCGTACCTATCCCTCCCCCAGGCCTGAGTGAGCCAGAGCTCCTTAATCAGGCACTGCTTTAACCCACTCCTGTCTGGGCAAAGAACAGACACAAGAGGACAACCTAGAGGCAGAGGCATGGCCAAATCCAAAGATGAACCCCAGGAGCTGTGTGAAAAAAGAAAAGAAAGGGAAATTTCTCCGTGCAGCCTCAGGAGGAACAGATTAAATCTCCAAAATCAACTTGATGTACCCTGCATCTGTGGAATACCTGAACAGACAATGAATCATCCCAATTTGAGGCAGTGGACTTTGGCAGCAACTATAGGCTTCGGTTTGCTGTATGTGACCGACTAGTTTCTGATGTTTATGTTTATCTTAGTATAGATTTTAGCGCTTGTTATCATTGGTGGATTTGTTTATTAGTTTGGTTGCTCTCGTCCTTTTTTAATTACTTTTTAAATTTTTTTATTTTAATAATTTTTAAAGTTTTTTATTTCAATTATTTTATTTTATTATTATTTTTTTCTTTCTCTCTTTTCTTCAGTGCCGTGTGGCTGACAGGGTCTTGCTGTTCTGGCTGGTTGTCAGGCCTGAGCCTCTGAGGTGGGAGAGCCGAATTCAGAACACTGGACCATCAGAGACCCCCCACATAACATCAATCAGAGAGAGTTCTCCCAGAGATCTCCATCTCAACACAAAGACCCAGCTCCACTTAACGACCAGCAAGGTATAGTGCTGAAACTCCATGCCAAACAACTAGCAAGACAGAAACACAACCCCACCCATTAGCAGGGAGGCTGCTTCAAATTATAATAAGGTCACAGACACCCCAAAACACACCACCGGACATGGTGCTGCCCACCAGAAAGGCAAGATCCAGCCTCATCCACCAGAACACAGGCACCAGTTCCCTCCACCAGGAAACCTAGACAACCCACTGAACCAACCTTACCCAGTGAGGGCAGACACCATAAACAATGGGAACTATGAACCTGTAGCCTACGAAAAGGAGACCCCAAACACAGTAAGTTAAGCAAAATGAGAAGACAGAGAAACACACAGCAGATGAAGGAGCAAGGTAAAAACCCACCAGATCAAACAAATGAAGAGAAAATAGGCAGTCTACTTGAAAAAGAATTCAGCGTAATGATAGTAAAGATAGACAGGACATGGAAGCAACCTAAGTGTCCATCAACAGGTGTGTGGATAAAGAAAATGTGGCACATATATGCAATGGAATATTACTCGGCCATAAAAAGAAACAAAATTGAGTTATTTGTAGTGAGGTGGTTGGACCTAGAGTCTGTCATACAGAGTGAAGTAAATCAGAAAGAGAAAAACAAATTCCATATTCTAACACATATATATGGAATCTAAAGAAAAAAATGGTCTGGGGCCTCCCTGGTGGCGCAGGTGGTTGAGAGTCCGCCTGCCGATGCAGGGGATGCGGGTTCGTGCCCCGGTCTGGGAGGATCCCATGTGCCGCGGAGCGGCTGGGCCCGTGAGCCATGGCCGCTGAGCCTGCGCGTCCGGAGCCTGCGCGTCCGGAGCCTGTGCTCCGCGACGGGGGAGGCCACGGCAGTGGGAGGCCCGCATACCGCAAAAAAAAAAAAAAAAAAAAAAAAAAAAAAATGGTCTGAAGAACCTAGGGGCAGGACAGGAATAAAGAGGCAGATGTAGAGAATTTACTTGAGAACATGGGGAGGGGGAATGGTAAGCTGGGATGAAGTGAGAGAGTAGCATTGACATATATACACTACCGAATATAAGATAGATAGCTAGTGGGAAGCAGCCGCATAGCAGAGGGAGATCGGCTCCATGCTCTGTGTCCACCTAGAGGGGTGGCATAGGGAGGGTGGGAGAATCAAGAGGGAGGAGATATGGGGATATATATATATATATACGTATAGCTGAATCACTTTGTTATACAGCAGAAACTAACACAACATTGTAAATAAAGATGTTTAAAAAAAAGTTTATGATAAATACCATGACCACCCCAAAATGAAATATGAAACAAGTAAAAAATATTCCTTACAATTTAAATTGATCAGGGAGGCATACATATAATAAGAATTCTATATTGACTACTATATAATATAAAATAAAAATATTTTAATATTGACTAATTATATGCCACTTAGAATACCTAGAGTCCTTTTCTTAGTGAAGATTTATAGAATTTTGTGATGCATGTATGGAATGGTGGTAGTGTGGGGTTGTGTATATGTTTCTGAGTGGCTGGGAGTATTTAAGCTCTTTCAGATAAAGAGCGTTTCTAGAACTATCTATTGTTCTTTACAAACATGAATTCTTGCTCTTATATTAGGGTATCCTGCTGTTTTATTTTACATTTCTGTAAGACATATAATGATTATGTGATTACAAAATATATTACATATAGGCATGTTATTAAATGTATAACAATATGGTAGTAAGTAGAAATCACAGCAGGTTCACATTAAAACAAGTTGAAATGTAGGAGAAATGTAACTCTTCTTCAAGTTTATAATATTTTCCAATATTCCACAAATCTGAAACTTCCACTGTGATTTTGAGAAAAATCTGGTCATATATTCACTGGCAAACTAAGGCTTATATAAATTTAGTAGCTTTCCCCCCAGAGGCAAAGGCTTAGTAAGTTCTGTCAGGATACTTGATATATACCACTTTTACAACAATCTTCTGTAAATTCTACTACAGGGAACTACTATTATACACTGAAAGAACACTCAATGTAGCATCATGCAGTTTTTTCCTTACCTGTAGGCATGACCCCTTCAGGCCCAGGAAAACTGATATCTTTTAAAGGAACACATATGTGTAAATTTAGAGGTAAACTAGAAGTGTCATTGTCCACCTTATATATGAACTTGAGTTAATGTCAGAAAGTTTTGAAGGAACCATTCCTCTTATGATTCCTCTTATTTGTCCAGGAGTGTCTGACTAATTACTTTCTATTTATAATTCTTCAATATAACATTGACCTTCTTTTGATGAATGAATCACCTTTACTCTTTATGGAATTACTGACTGGTTGTATGTTGCCCCATCCCCACCACTGGCCAAATTACATTAAATTTTAAATTGCTCATTGAGTCACTAAACTTCAATACTGATGTTCATTAGAGTATATATATTTTTAAACTTACAAATGTTACTTCTGGTAAAAATGACTAAAGTCCCCACAAGAATTCTTGTCCTCTTCTCCTTAGAGGCACATGCTCTTTGAGTTATATCCTGCCACTAATTTTGAGCAAAGATATGCAAGCAGAAACTATATGTGTTACATCTAGGAGGAAGAGTTATGGAACCAGTACACAATTCTCCATGGTTCTCCTAGTTTACAGTGAATAGGGCAGTATGTTTATATGGAGATAATATCTAAGCATCCTGGAAGGCTGAGCCAATCAGTTGGGAGGAAGGTAATCTGGGGGGCGGGGGCAGAGAATGGGGGAGTGCATGTGTGTGTTTTATTTATTCAACAAAATTTTATTGAGACTCTACTGTGTGCCATCATTTTAGGTACAATAGTGAATGAGGCCTTACCCTTGGGAAATAAATGTTTTCTGTTTTAAAGCCACTGATATTTTTAGATGATTTTTTATCTTAGCATAAACTAACATAATATGACTAAAACCATACTAAAAGTTTTAATCAGTGAAGTTTGAGTTAATGTGATTCAGTAGTGACTCTAGTTTTTCAGGTTTAGATGTACTAAATAGGTGACCAGTTTGGAAAATGTTTAATGTTATACTTTTAATACAAAACAAATGCAAGAAACATATAGAAAGAAATAGAAATAAAGAGTAACACAAAGAATAAAAAATCATCCATAATTTCATCATCAGATATAACCATTCAAATTGTCCTTGTATATTCTTCATATATAAATATATCTAAAAATTTATTTTGAAGTGATCATAAACTCATTGAATTTCTTTCTCCTATAAGATGCTCCATCAGCTGGACATTTTGAAAAATTTATAAAATAAATATTTCATATCTGCCACTGGATAGAACATAACTTTCCCAGAATTTGACTTCAAGTATCTCCTAGGTACCAAGTAACACTACATGGATTTTGACATATGTTATATTACTAAACCAACATCTATTATTCTGCCTTGAAATAAGTATCTCTGAATTGAAACACACCTGTCTCCACAACATCAACCTTATTAGAATTTCTATTCATCCATTTATTTTGTCAATACTACAGTTTTGTTACTTTTTCCCTAAAGAAGTCACTTCTATTTTATAAAATCAAGATAGTCTTTGACTAATAATTTGTATTTAATCAAAATAATCAAAATGAAGGAGGACAGGAAAAAGTTTCTCTAAGCTTATCGATCAAATTTGCCAATAAATTGAATTATGTCAAGCAAACATTGAAAGTCTGATAAAACCCAGGCCATGTTTCTCTCCCTGTCAAAATGTGCATAGCACTATTTTCGTTAGCAAAAACTCAGTTTTAAACTGCTCTTAGTTTTAAGAATTCTGTTATCAAGACCTCCTATAAAACATTAGCAAATTTCTACAATTTCCATTCATGGCATTGAGTACTCTTTTGTTCTCCAAAGAATAAATAATTTAAGGTCACTGTGACCCACACTGAAGATAAAGATTTCTTTTCTTTTAAAGAAAATATTTCGTTTTAAAGATTGAATAGAAAACTGAAAAAAATCCACTTAGCTAAAATTAAATTCCCCCTTAAAAGGATCATGCAGAATATGCTTTGTTTTGGTATCTTCACAATGTTAGTTGATGAGAAAAAGTTATCTTCCATTCCCTTCAAACCCTCCTCCGACACTTTCTACTTCTGCAATTGGCAAACAACCATCAATTGTTTTGTTTATGGTTGTTTGAAAATAGGGTTCTTTATATTAACTATAATTTTAATAGTATTGTTGCTTACAAAACATATCTCAACATTCTCTGGTACATCTTCGGGAGAGACAATTTTTCTCATAATGTTTCCACTTTGATTTGAACCTTCTTTCCCTGTCTGTCTTGTACTCTTCAGATTTCATTTCTAATCTGCACAGAGATATACTGCTTTTCCCTGTCTCATGAGTTGGGTTGATGTACAGAAACAAATTTTGCGATTCCATGCTCAGGCTCTCCACTCCTGAGGAATAGGTCATTAGTTCCTCACACTTTACTAAATGTTATGCATATGTTTTCCTCTGAGAAAGCTGAGTGGTTTGGGCTTCTATTTTTTTTTTCTAGCAGGCTCATTTGCTTACATTTTCTCAGTGTTGACTTTGGTACCCTGCTTTTCTCTACATCTTTCCTGAATCTTCTGCTCATCTCAGCTCTGCACTTTTATTCTCTGCCTTTGGGTTGCTTTTTCACACCCTGGGTCCCAAACTTATCTCTCAATCCCTTGCAAAGCCAGGCAGCAAATATTCTGTCTTAAAGCCATTTGGAAACATACACTCCCCAACTTGGAATTTATTAATTGTTGTTTAAAAGAGAGGACACTGAGTTACAGAATGTTTGTCAACCTACTGTCCAATAACATAAAACTCTGCTTTGGAAATGAAGATGTCTGGGACTCAGTTTATATACTATAAATGTTAATATGTGCCCTTGAATCAGCCCTTGATTTTAGCTATTTTGCATCAGTAATCTTCCCTCTGGTCCCCATGTCATTGGAGTAAACTTTATTTTGGGATCCTACTTATCAAACCGTGCTTTTCTGATGTTTGCTCACGTCATGCCTTCCTCTCCCTTCTCATGCTTTCTATCATCTTTCTACTTTAGCTCCTACTGTCCTGCTGAGTAATCAAACAAATCTCTAGACACTGTGATCTCGCTGCTCATCTCGGTAAAGGAAAAAAACAAATAACAGCTGCTGAAATTGTGAACCTTCCTTCCTGGCTGTCAAACTTAGTGAAAACAGATGCTTCAAGGAGTCGTTTGTAATTCAAGCAGGCACAGAGGAGAAAAAGAAATCCCTTATTTGCTGAGACTAGAGAAGTTTTGCTAGGTCAACTCAGCTTCCATCTTATACCCTGAAAGAAATAGCACATCCTGATGGTCTTGCAACTGCCCGACACTACCTTTCTAAACTAAGGTCATTACTTATACTGACAATGCATAGAAAGATACCCAAGAAAGGTATATGACCTGGAACAAAAAATGATTAAAACTGATTCTAATAAAATGAATTAAGTGTTTTAAAATGTTAAGCATTCTTCCAGGGAGGTAAAGAACTTCTATTTCTACAAGCCTGGGCAAGAACCTGAATACCTGAGCCACCAGAAAAAATACTGAACCAACTATTGAAAGATGTCAGATCTGGTTAAGGAAACTTCCGCAAGTCATTTACATCTCTAACCTTATTTTTCCACAATGGTGAAATGAGGGGCATTGAGTTTGATGACACATAAAGTCCCTTACATCACTAAGGTTTCATGATTCAGTAAATTGAATGCCACTGTTAATATTTTACTAACAAATTATTGCCAAAATAACACAGTCATCCTAATCAGGTCAAAATTTGACAATACGTATTAATAGAAAATATTCAATTTACCAAAAGATTGCTTGTGCCAGTTTTTAGTAACAAATGTTTAACATAAAGCCTACTACATCTATAGTTATTTTTATGGCTAACTTAGTATGTCAACCTATTAGTACAAGGAAAAAAACTCAAGCAAAAACTAGACATCTACTCCTTGATTGGGCCTTTAAGGACAGGAACAAGAATTCTAAGTGTATTTGTGCCTATTAGAGAATTATAAAGAAGCTATATGGGACCTTAGAATGTGGGGAAGTGGGAGAACATAAGGGAATGGCTATGAGTCTGCTGGGATTTCAGGAAGAAAAAAGTGCTGAGAAAAGAAGCAAGCTGAGATTGAGTGAACCCTGAGAGAAAACCACTTCTGGACTAGGCAGGGATTGGGGGAGGACTTGAAATGATGGAAAGTGAAAGAAGGGTAAATGAGAAAATAATGGGGTTAACTCTGAACTATAAGCAAACACTATTAATTTGTTTTTCTTAATTCATATACATTTGTTGAACACTGGAGGAAGTTAGTCACCTCTAGATGACCCCTCATCCTGAATCCCCATAACTGTCCCCAAGAATTAGTAAGAGTGATATGGATAGTCAAAACCAAGGACATTTATTGAATTATATTGCTAGAAATTGAAGCTTAAGTGTCAGTTAAAACCTCATGCTTCCATGGTGATATGCTCTGATATTTTTTCATAGGATTTTGAAATTCTTTTTAAAATTGAAATTCTAGACATTACAGTTAACATTTCAGAAGTTCTAGCTCCTTAGTGGTTTGATGCAATTACATGGGGTTTTGGATCTTCATTATTCCAATGGAAACATCCTCCTCCATCTCACTTCCCATACAAACCTAATAAAACTTGATAAGAATCAGAGTGAGCAACACGATAAATAAATTTACATGGACTTCTGTTGCCTTAAAAAGAAACTCAATTTGCATCAGTTTTCCTTTGAATGCTTTTCTTAGTATTACCTACTGTCACCACTTACATTAAAACAATTACAGAATAGCAAAGAGGCTGCTTTCCTTACATTAGGAAAATATTTTATTTAGCAAAGACAAGTATTTTTCTTATACCTCCAAGTTTTCTCCCTAGATTACCAAGAGATTCTATTGGAGGTGGAGTCAAAAAACAACCAACCAAACAAAAATGAAACAAAACTCTTATAATAAAAAACATATCGTATTTTTCTTAAAGTGTCATATTTGCATATTTCACTAAAAAATCTGTGGTAGTAATAGACAGCTATTTGAAAACTGCATTCAGAGATCCTAAATGACAGCCAAATGTCATCCCTTTATAACTATTAGCTTTGAAAGGAAATAAACAAATATTTCTCACTGTAACCTCTCCCTTACTCAAAATTTATCCAAATCCCTAAAGATAAGAAGGCAGGCCCAACTTTAGAAAGTGCAACCCTACTGCAATTCAACTTTTGCCTACAAAACTCCACTGAAGCTGCTATTGTGGAGATCACATCAGTTTTCTAAATCTACTGGCCAATTTTCAGTTCTCATATTATAAACCCCATCTGCAATATTTGGTAGAATTTATCACTATCTACTCCTGGAAACTCATTTTTCACTTGGATTCCAGGAAATCACAAATGCTTGGTTTTCCTCTTACCTTAACCTCACTAATATCCCTTCCTGTCTTGTTTGCTAGTGATTTTTACTTTCCTCCCAACCTCTTAACACTGAAGTACCCCACGGCTCAGTCCTTGGATCTCTTCTCTATTTACATACACTCCTTTGACAATATTAAAGCTTATAATGCTCAGGGTCATATCTCTATCCCAGATCACTACTCTTAACCCCAGACTTGTATATTCAACTGCCAACTCAATATCACCATTGGGAATTTAATATACACCTCAAATTTAATCTCAGATTTAATATCTCCAAAACTGAATTCTTGATCTTAATTCTCAAACCTGTTCTACCTGTACTCTTTCACATCTCACTTAAAATCAACTCCATTCTTCCTGCTGCTTAGGCCAAAAAAAACAAAGCAAAGCAAAACAAAACAAAACAGAAACAACAACAAACAAACAAACAAAAAAACCCCTCTAAGAATCATCATTGATTCTACTTATTCTCTCACATATTATGTCCATCTGTCAAGAAATCATGTCGGTTTCATATTCTGATCCCTTGTCAGTACCTCACTGCTATCACTTGGGACCAAACCACATTATCTCTTCTCTGGATTCTTGCAATAGTCTTTAAAATTGTTTCTCTGTTTCTGTCCTTTCCTCCATCTGGCATCTATTCTTAACATAATAACCAAAGTAATTTTTAAAAAATATTTATCATAATATGCTCTCTGCTCAGAATCCTCCAATGTTTTATCTCACTCAAAATGAATGGTGGGCTTCCCTGGTGGCGCAGTGGTTGAGAGTCCGCCTGCCAATGCAGGGGACACGGGTTCGTGCCCTGGTCTGGGAAGATCCCACATGTCGCGGAGCGGCTGGATCCGTGAGCCATGGCCGCTGGGCCTGCGTGTCCAGACCCTGTGCTCTGCAACGGGAGAGGCCACAACAGTGAGAGGCCCGCGTACCGCAAAAAAAAAAAAAAAAAAAAAAAAAAAAAAAAAAAATGAATGGCAAAGTCCTTAGGATGGCTTGTAAGATTCTATAGAATTTACTCTCCTGGTATTTTTCTGACTTTATCTCATCTACCTAATTTCTTTTTTTTTAAAATTGAATACAGTTGGCATACTATATTATGTTAGTTTCAGGGGTACTACGTAATGATTTGACATTTTCATACATTGTAAAATGATCATCACAATAACTCTAGTAACCATCTGTCCCCATACAAAGTTATTACAATATTATTGACCATATTCCTTATGCTATATATTACATCTTCATAGTTTATTTATTTTATAACTACAGATTTGTACCTCTTAATGCTCTACACCTATTTTGTCTACCCTCCTGCTATGCTCCTTCTGGCAACCACCCATTTTTTCCCTGTATCAATGAGTCTATTTTTGTTTTGTTTTATTTGTTTGTTTGTTTTGTTTCTTAGATTCCACATATGAGAGACCATGCAGTATTTGTCTTTTTCTGTCTGACTTATTTCACTTAACATAATATCCTCTAGATCCATCCATGTTGTCATAAATGGCAAGATTTTTTTTACACCTGAGTAATATTCCATTGCGCATGTATACTACATCTTCATTATCCATTTGTCTATCAATGAACACAGGTTGCTTCCATATCTTGGCTATTGTAAATAATGTTGCAATGAACGTTAAAGTGTATGTGTTTTTTTAAATTAGTGTTTCTGTTTTCTTCAGATAAATATGAGAAGTGAAATTGCTAGATCCTATGGCAATCCTAATTTTAACTTTTTGAAGAACCTCCATACTGTTTTCCTTAGTGGCTGCATCAATTTACAATCCCATCAAGAGTGCACAAGTGCTCCCCTCTCTCCACATCCTTGACAATACTTGTTATTTGTCGCCTTTTTCATGATAGTCATTTTAACAGGTGTGAGGACATATCTCACTGTGGTTTTGACTTGCATTTTCCTCATGCTTAGTAATGCTGAGCATCTTTTCTTATGTCTGTTGGCCAGCTGTATGTCTTCTTTGGAAAAATGTCTATTCAGATCCTCTGCCCATTTTTTAATGGGGTTGTTTTTTTTTGATGTTGATTTTTATAAGTTTTTTATATGTTTTGAATATAAACCCTTTATTGGATATATCATTTGCAAATATATTCTCCCATTCAATAGGCTGCTTTTTGTTTTGTTGATGGTTTCTTTTGTTGTGTAAAAACTTTTTAGTTTGATGTAGTCCATTTGTTTTATTTTTGCTTCTGTTTCCCTTGCTTGAGGAACATATAAAAAATGTTGCTAAGACTGATGTTAAAGAGTTTACTGTCTATGTTTTCTTCTAGCAGTTTTATGGTTTTTAGTTTTAGAGATAGGTCCTGGGGTCCTCTACCTATTTTCTTCATCTCTCTTTCTGGAAGCCTCATCTATATATCTGCATGACTATACTTCATGTACTTTGAAAATTAGCTTACCTCCTTAGGAGGCCATCCTTGACCAACCTATTTACAGTTGAAGTCCCCTTGATACATCCTTGGTTTGTTCTTCTCCAAAGAACAAATCAAATTACCTTCCAACATGCATAAAAGCTTTTATATATTGATTATATTTATTGCCTGACACCCCTTATAAAGGCAGGGATTATTATCTCTTTTAAGGTTACAATGCCCAACACAAAATACTTAAACAAATATTTAGAGAAAAATTGAATAAACAAATGAAACAAGGGAAGAGTCTACAGATGGACTAACAAAATACCTAACCAGAGGTGGAGGCACAGACAGTAACTCCAGGGGGAGTGGCACAGGAACATACAAATTTGCCCCATCAAATTCAACAAGCAGTAGGATTAGTAGAATTATTTTTCGCTATTTAGTCTGTTTCTTTGGATGCAGTTTGCTTTCTATCATTCACACATTCATTCCATCATTTATTTTCTTCCTTGGTACAAATTTTACCTAACATCCATTTGTCCTACATTCCAGTCTATCTCAGACTCCTGCTCCATTATTTTCCTTAGCTCAGTTCCCTAACTTAAACTTACTTTGTCCAGTTTGCCTCAATCTCCACTTGGTATTTCATCCCTGACTGTTTTATTTACTTCTGATCACTTCCAAACCAAAAGGAGTTCCTTAAGTTTATTTCTGTAGCTCTATTTAATGTATCTATACATTAAAACCTCTATAATCTACTGATGAAGTTATGGAACTGAGGAAAAAACCAATAAAAATAAACACTGGTTGTTAAAGTGGCATCTACACTGTGGGTTTGATAATAGTATTACCATTTTCCAGATGAACAAACTGAGATCCAGTTTTTAATTGACTTTCCTAATCTCAATTACCTTGTATATAGTGTGCATATGCCTTCAAAATCACTGCTAACTGTACAATGTTACATTGCCTCTTTAATCCAGATATCCTAACTCACAGCACTCTGCTTTTCCCATTACATATGTAAGCTTCCCTCATGTTTTAGAAACATACTGTTTTTTGCCTCTTCATCCTTAGGCATTTAATAATTATTTATTACTCACACTTCAAACTCTATTTTATAAACAATGCATTCATTATGCATACTGAAGTGGGAAAACATTCATCAATCTTCCAGTAAAATATGTGAATATTTGCTAGTGTTAAAAACAGCCACTCTTCCATAGACACATTTATTATTATTATTAAGGTTACTGAACAGTCCAAAGTAACAACTTTTTATCCTTTTCTTCATCTATTTTTTGTTAATATTTAAAAATATTATATTAATAATTCAGTTGTCAGTAAAGTAAATATAACAGAGACACAAATCAAGATAATACTTGGGGCTTCTAAATTTAGATTATACCCAAATGGGAAGCCATGTATTTTCTTCTTTTGGCCTCAAAAGAAAAGAAAGAATGCCCAAAGCTTAGGTTATTCATACTGTTCTTATAAAAAGTAGAGTAAATTCTGAATGGGGACCAAAGTCATATTTTCCTTTTCATCTAAAATAAGGGAGTTGGCGGGGGGGAAGAGTAAGCTTGGATGAAGTGAGAGTAGCATTGACATATATACACTACCAAATGTAAAATAGATAGCTAGTGGGAAGCAGCTGCATAGCACAAGAAGATCAGCTCGGTGCTTTGTGACCACCTAGAGGGGTGGGGTAAGGAGGGTGGGAGGGAGGCACAAGAGGGAGGGGATATGGGGATGTATGTATACATATAGCTGATTCACTTTGTTATACAGCAGAAATGAACACAACATTGTAAAGCAATTATACTCCAATAAAGATGTTAAAAATAAAATTAAAAAGATAGATCTACTGTATAGCACAGGGAACTCTGCCCAATATTCTGTAATAACCTAAATGGGAAAAGAATTGGAAAAAGAATACATACATGTATATGTATAACTGAATCACTTTGCTGTACACCTGAAACTAACATAACATTGTAAAACAACTATACTCCAATACAAAATAAAAATTTTAAAAAAATAAAAGGAATAAGGGAGAAAGGCTCTCTTGATGCCTTTTAATATTGTCTCTGGAAAAAAAAATATCATCACTGGAAAGAGTGTAGTCGACTGTCACTTTGAATTTTTGCAATAACTAATTCCTCACTCCTTGGAGCACCTGATTCTGTAAGAAAGTGAAATGGAGAAGGGATGAAAACCTAACATTTTATACATATTTCTCTACTCCACTGCCATATGATGAATCCAAACCTAAAGTGATTTGTTTAGAGTGAAGCTAATTAAGTCCAGAACTTTCTGAAGTCTTGAAAATTTCAAGCCATATCTGTAACATTTGATTTTATAAAAAAAATTTAATGGAGGATATTTGATTTTAAATGTTGTATAAATTTCTGCTGTACAGCAAAGTGAATCATTTATACATATATATACAAATCCACTCTTTTTTAGATTCTTTTCCCATATAGGTCATTACAGAGTATTGAGTAGAGTTCCCCGTGCTATACAGTGGGTCCTTATTATCTATTTTCTATGTAATAGTGTGTATATGTCAATCCCAATCTCCCAATTTATCCTTTCTGCCCTTTCCCCCAGTTAACCATAATGTTGTCTTCTACATCTGTCACTCTATTTCTGTTTTGTAAACAAGCTCAATTGTGCCATTTTTTAATATTCCACATATAAGCGATATCATACGATGTTTGTCCTTCTCTGTCTGACTTACTTCACTCAGTATGCCAATCTCAAGGTCCATCCATGTTGCTGCAAATGGCATTATTTCATTCTTTTTTATGGCTGAGTAATATTTCATTGCATATATTATCACATCTTTATCCATTCCTCTGTTGATGGACATTTAGGTTGTTTCCATGTCCTGGCTATTGTAAATAGTGCTGCAATGAACATTAGGGTGCATGTATCTGTTCAGAGTTTCAATTTAGAAATGATATTATCTTGATTGTCCTCATGACAGCTCAACTGATATAACTAATGCACTGATTTTTAAAATGTAATCAATAAATATATTTTGTTGTCAACAAAACTATGTGTTTACTTTTTACTTGATTCTGAAAGGAAACTAAAATATATGATCTCTGTTCACAAGGAAAAGTAATCAAGATGGATCACAGGGATGGGGTAGTTAGAAATGATCCTGTTAGAGAAATAGTTATCATTAGAGAAATGAGGGAAAATTTATATTAGGAATGAGAAAAGCAAAAACTACTAGGAACAAGAATGAGCATAGATCAATTTCATTGTATTAATCAAACATGTAACATAAAATTAGTGTTTGAGGAAGATGAATTAATAATATGATCAAGAGAAAATAAATTTTGCTGAATCAGAAGGAACTGGTGTAGAATGAGAAATTCAATGTTGGAGTTATGGTAATGAGAATGAGTTTTAATTTGAAGGACAAAATCTATAGAATATAAAAATAAACTTGAGAAATTTAAGAATACATATGAATAATGCAATAAACTTACCCAAGAGAACCTGTGGGTCTAGATCTGGGAGAGCAGTCCAGGAATGCAAAGCCAGAGCATAGATTGGGATGCACAATAAAACTAAAGCATCAGTCAAAAGGAATTTAGGCTTTAGATTTACATCATTTCTTCTAAAACTTGATTATGATTATGATTCTCATTTTAAAAATTTCTGTTTGTGCCTAAAAATGATCATTTTAGCATACATATCAGGAAGTTAAGGGAAGAAAAGAAAATTAAAATGAAAGAAAGTAGAACAAAGAAAATAATAAAACAAAAGGAGAAATCAATAAAATATAAAACAAATATAATAGAGAAAATAAAAAAAGAATTTGTTTTTTATCTGATCAAGGAAAAAGGAACAAGATTCTAAGATCAGGAATGAAAAATGGGCATTACTATAGATTGTGTAAGCATTACATAGATAACATAAGCATATTATAAGGAACTTAATGATAATAAATATGAAAATTTGAATAAAATCAATTTTGGGGGAAAACACATGAAAAAGTAGAAATTCTGAACAATTATATATCTATTAAATAAATTACACTTATTAAAAATGAGCTTATTGGTTAATTTTTTTTAAATCATAAAAGAATGTCAGTAATCTGTATAAAATATTCTAAGAATAGAAAAAGAAGAAACGTTTCCCAACACATTATATGAAGCCAGCACATTATTAATACCAAAACTTGACAAGGTATAGTAAGGAAAGAATATTACTATGTTTGTTAGTTGAAAAAAAATTCTAAACTTGTTATCAAGTTAAATGTATCAGGATACAAAAAGAATAATACATCTCAAAATAGGTGAACCTATTCTAGAAATGCCAGTTTTGTTTAACAGCAACAAAAAGTCTATGTAATTCTTCACATGAAATTCAAAAAAGAAGAAGAAATGTAATGATTATGTCATTAGGCAAATATTAAGCACTGGAGGAAATTAAGGCAGAATTCTAAAATGAGTCTCACTCTTCTATAATCTCTTCCTCTAGAATGTGGACTGAACCTGTGAATATGATGAGATATCACTCCCATGGTTTTATTACTTTATGTAGCAAATGGGATTTTGAAGATATAAAACAAATCAGTTGACCCTAAAATGAGGAGATTAACTGGGCAAGCCTTATCAAATCACATGAACCCTCTAAATCTGGATTTAGAGGTCAGACACTGGGAAAGATATGGATTCAAAGTATAAGGATTTGACATGCTAGCCAGATACTGGCTTAAAGATGGAGGGCACAATGTGGCAAGGAATGCAGGCAGCCTCCAGGAACTCAGGGTTGTCCCCAGCTGACAGCCAGGAAGGACTAGATTCTGATAAACATAAGAATAATCTTCAGAGCAGTTTTTTTTCCAGAGCCTCCAGATGAAAATTCACGTGGCTGATACCACAATTTCAACCTTGTGATAACCAGAGCAGAAATCCCAGGACTTCTGACCTACAGAACTGTGAGCTAATAAATAGGTGTTATTTTAAGCCATAAGTCTGTGCTAATTTGTTATGTATAAAGAGAAAATGAACACAAATATCCAGGAATAGGTAAATCATATCTATTAAAATTAT
This sequence comes from Mesoplodon densirostris, assembly GCF_025265405.1. Lineage (NCBI taxonomy): Eukaryota > Metazoa > Chordata > Mammalia > Artiodactyla > Ziphiidae > Mesoplodon > Mesoplodon densirostris. The sequence continues at coordinate 52,413,106 of NC_082665.1, forward strand.
ATTGCAAACATCATCTTTAATGATGATTAATCAAAAGTGTTTACCCTGAAATTAGAAATTAGACAGGGATGTTGTTACCAATACTATTTAACATTGTCCTGGAGTCCTAGCCAAGGTAATAGGCAAGAAAAGCAATTAAGATATATAAGGAATGGAAAGAAAAAATTAAGTTGCCGTTTTTGCAGATGACATAATTGTACATGTAGAAATCCAAAATAATTTACAGGAAAATTATTTGGGTTAATCAGTGAATTTAAATAGCAGCTGGATGCCAGGTCAACACCTGCAATTCTGTGGGCAAGCAACAAATTAGAAAATAAAAATTTAACATAAAATTCTTTCTAAGAGCATAAAAACATAAAACACTTAGGAAGGAATGTAATGGTCCCTTTGTCTATCATTGTACTAATATTAGTTGTCTTAATACAGTTAAATGTCTGTCTTGTGTAAATCCTCCCAATTGCCACCAAAAAAATAACATATTGAAATTTTTATTGTGATTAATCAATTTACAGATTACCTTAAAAATACTGAGTCTTCCAGTGATTGATTCCCTGAACTTATATCCAGAAACAAGGTAACACATTTATAAATTTTTAATTTATGAATAAGTCAGCATTGAGAACAAAGCAGTAAAAAAGATGCCTTAACAATAAATGGTGTTGGTTTATCCATAGGAAAGAAAAGAGATACCTTTCACCATTAACAAAAAGCAATAATAGATAGACCTTAAGTCTGTTATAGGTTGAATTGTATCCCCTCAAAATTAATGTGTTGAAGTCCTAACTCCCAGTACCTCAGAATTTGATCTTATTTGGGAACAGAGTCATTGTAGATGTAATTAGTTAAGAAGTGATCATGCTGGATTATGGTAGGCCCTAATTCAATATGATGGGGGTCATTTTAAAAAGATGAAATTAGACACTGACATGAACATAGGGAAACACCATGTGAAGATGAAGGCAGAGATCAGGAAGATGGTTCTACATGCCCAGGAAGGCCAAAAATTGCCCGGAAATCACCAGAAGCTATGGAAAGGCATAGAACTGATTCTTTCTCACTGTCTTCAAAAGGAACCAACCCTGTCCATATCTTGACCGCAAACTTCTAGCTTCCAGAACATTTAGAAGATAAATTTCTATGTTTAAGTGACACAGTTTATGCTGCTTTGTTATAGCAGCACTAGATAATTAATATAAAATCTAAATATAAAACATAGTATAAAGTGTCTATAAGATAACATATAAGAAAATTGTGACTTTTGTTTTAGAGAAAAAAATTCTTAAACGGAGCACAGATACCAGAAGCCACAAAGAAAAAGACTAATAAATTAAATAGCATTAACATTAAGAATTTTCTATCATAGTTAATAGTGAAATACCAAGCTACAGTGAGGAAGAAGATATTTATAATACATAAAAATGAAAAGTATATAAAGATTTCCTAAAAATCAGTTAGAAACAGATAAACAGCACAACCAAAAAGTAAAGAAATTTAAACTAAACTAAAAGAGATTTGTATAAGTACACTTCAAATAAAAGGATTTCCAAATGACCAAAAAATGTTTTTGAAAGTGCTCAACTTCATTGAATCATCACGTAAATTAAAAAAATAAAAGCATAATGAGATATCAATACACAGTGACAAAAAGATTTAAATGAAAAAGAAATAACAATACCATGGTTTTGGTCAATATTTGCAGCAACTGCATTTCTCATACACTACTAGTAGGATGTAATTTCATAGAACTATTACCTACTAATTGAACTTATACATTCCCTATAATCCAGTAATTTCACCCCCTAGAAATACATATATATGTGCTCCAAGAAAATATATACAAGAATGTTTATAGTTGCATGATACATAATAGCCAAAATCTGTAAACAGCTTAAATGCCCACCAATAGTAGCATGAATAAATGCATTGCTATATATTCATATAAAAATGCTATGCACAATGAAAATTAATAAGCTACAACTACATTTAACAATATTTTTGAATCTCAGATCAAAATTTTGAGCAAAGGAAGCCAGATACAAAATAAACATACTATTTTATTCCATTTGTATACATTTCTGCAAAAGGATAAAACTAATACATAGAGAAGTAATTCAGGAGAGCATAGTGGTTGAGATGGGTCATAAGATTCTGGCTGCTGGTAATGATCTCTTCTTGATGAAGTTGATGATTACATATGCATGTTCACTTTGGAAAATCCATTAACCATTCACATAATCAATTAATGTAATCTTCTGTATCTTTACTACACTTTCATATAAAAGGCTACTTTAAAAGAGACTCGGGCTTCCCTGGTGGCACAGAGGTTAAGAATCCTCCTGCCAGTGAAGGGGACACGGGTTGGGGCCCTGGTCTGGGAAGATCCCACATGCCGCGGAGCAACTAAGCCGGTGCACCACAACTACTACGCCTGTGCTCTAGAGCCTGCAAGCCACAACTACTGAGGCCACGTGCCACAATTACTGAAGCCCGAGCGCCTAGAGCCAGTGCTCGCAACAACAGAAGCCACCACAATGAGAAGCTCGGGCACCGCAACAAAGAGTAGCCCCCGCTTGCCGTGACTAGAGAAAACCCACGCACAGCAATGAAGACCCAATGCAGCTTAAAAAAAAGAAAAAAAGAAATCAACTCCTTTTCCACTCACCATAAAAAAAAAACTAATAAAAGAGACTCTAAAAAATAATATTAGTTTTTAATAAGAAAGGTGAATATTAAAATTAAATAAGTAGAATTATAACCAAATATTTATTAATCTTTATTAGAATACATACTTTAATTATTGATATTTTTAAAGAATTTTAAACTATAACATTATGGGTCTGAAAAAAAATCTGTGACTAAAACTTTATTCTCACTGCTTGCAAATCTGATTTGAAAGAATACAGAAGAATCAAATTCTATATTCTGATAAGTTTCCTAATTACTGTTTCCATTCAACAGCAAAGTGTTAGCTCTAAGTATTGTAGTGTGTCACCAGGATAATTCTTCACTTGAACTCTGAAAATATGATTAGTTGGACTTTCTTAACTAAGGGCTGAATTTTAAAATATCACAGCCAAAATAGCCCAGGCAAAATTCACTCTTTCTTTCTCAAAGTGTCATAATTGGACCTTGGGTGGTCACAGCTGGCTTAAAAGTGTCAGGGGAAATACTAGTTAACTGATTTTATATATAATATATAATTGATATTTGCCTATATAATTTGCTATATAAATGTATTTATATCTGTATACAATGCATATGTGTGTATAAAATCTGAAATGCAAAATAAATTATGTTTCAAAAACTTCTGGTAGTCTTTGAATTCAAAAATATTCTGAAAGATAATATATTATTTACAATGAGTATGGGAAATTGTTATGCTGCCTACAAGAAATCCATACCAATTTAAAATAAAAAGCTGTAGTAGCTATATTCATATCAAGTAAAAAATATTTAGAGAAAAAAATTTATCAACAATGAAAAGGGCCATTTCATAATGATAAAGGGGTAAATTAATCAAGAAGACAAAAATTATAACTGTACACCTCATAACAGAGACTCAAAATATATGAAGCAAAAACTAATAGGCTTCAGTAAGAAATGGACAAATCCATAATCATAGTTGGTGATTTCAACACCCCTCCTGCAATAATTAGTAGAATAGGTAGGCAAAAATAAAAAAAGATATAGAATACTTGTCCCATTTCATTACAGACTACATTGTATTTCCCAAATTCACATGTACCTCAGAATGTGACTGTACTTGGAGATCAGTTCATTAAAGAGGTAATTAAATTAAAATGAGAAATAAGAGTGGGTCTTAATCTAATATGACTGGTGCCTTTATAAGAACAAATAAAGAAGTGGTACATATATACAATGGAATATTACTTAGCCATAAAAATGAATGAAATTGGGTCATTTGTAGTGAGGTGGATGGACTTAGAGTCTGTCATACAGAGTGAAGTCAGAAAGAGAAAAACAAATACTGTATATTAATGCATATATATGGAATCTAAAAAATGGTACTGATGAACATATTTGCAGGGCTGGAAAAGAGACACAGATGTAGAGGAAGGACTTGTGGACACGGTGGTGAGTGGTGGATGAGCCGAACTGAGAGAGTAGCATTGACATATATACACCATCATGTGTAAAATAGATAGTGAGAAGTTGCTATATAGCACAGGGATCTCAGCTTGGTGCTCTGTGATGACCTAGAGGGGTGGAATGGCGGGGGAGGGAAGTCTAAGAGGGAGGGGATATATGTATACATATAGCTGATTCACTTCATTGTACAGCAGAAACTAACACATTGTAAAGCAATTATACTCCAATAAAAAAAAGAACGATGAAATATATATTTCCTAAATAAATTGGGAGAGTGGTAACTGAGAAAGAATGTTCATTTTCAAAACTAAAATAAACTTCATTTGTGTATATATCTGAAAAAAAAAAGAAGAGATTAGGACACAGATATGTGTAGAAGACCATGTAAAGAAACAGAGACAGCCATCGACAAGTCAGGGAGAGAAACCTCAGAAGAAGCCAGCCCTGCTGACATCTTGTACAGGAAAGTAAGAAAACATATTTTGGTTGTTTAAGCCCCCGTTTGTGCTACTGTCTTATGGCAGCCTTAGAAAACGGATACACATACTGTCAAACCATTAATTGACAGTTGTAGAATACTCCACTAAACCACAGAAGAATATATACAGTTTTCATCTGTACATGGAACATTTACATAGGTAAACCATATTCAGAGCCTAAAAAAGTCTTGATAATTTAAAAAGCATTCAAGTTATACAAGGTATGTTCTCTGACCACAAATTAGATTTAAATTTAAAATCAATAACAGGGTATTCCCTGGTGGTCCAGTGGGTAAAACTCTGTACTTCCAATGCAGGGGGCCTGGGTTTGATGCCTGGTCAGGGAACTAGATCCCACATGTAAGTTGCAACTAAGAAACCCACAAGATGCAACTAAAAAAAACAAAACAAAAAAACCACCAAAATCAATAACAGAAAAAAATATTTGGAAAATCCCCAAATAATTTGAAAATAAATGTAGTTCTAAATCATCCATTAATCAAAGAAGTCAAAAAGGAAATTAGAAATTATTTGAACTGAATGAAAATAGCAAAGCATATCAAAATTGGGGAGAGGGTACTGACAAAGCAATATGTAGAGGAAAATTTATACCACAAAATGCCCACAGTGGAAAAGAAGTCTGTCAAATCAATGACTTCAACTATCACCATAAGAAACTGAGAAAAGAAGAGCAAATAAAAGTAAGGAGAGGAGGGAATTCCCTGGCAGTCCGTTGATTGAAACTCAGTGCTTTCACTGCTGGCCTGGGTTCAGTCCCTGGATACCTGGTCAGGGAACTAAGATCCCCAAGAAATCGTGTGGCACAGCAAAAAAAAAAAAAAAAAAAAGTAAGGAGAAGAAAGAAATGTACAATAATGTAGAAACAAAGGAGAATAAAAACAGAAAAACAATAGAACTGTCATATTCACCTGGGTTCATTTGTAGATTTTTCTATTTTGTTCCATTGTTCTCCTGTTATGTACCAAATCACACCATAGAGAAATTTTATGATAATTTTTAATAACTGGCATTACTAATCCTGTATTATTTTGTATTTTTCAGGGGTTTCTTGGTTACTCTTTTTTATTTATTTTTTCACATGAATTTTAAGTAAGTCTAATTTTGTTCTTTTTGGATCACTTTAATTGGTATATTCTCTTAGAAAGAACAGATATCTCTATGGTGTTCAGTGTTCCAATCCACTAATGTTATTCCTTTCCATTTTACAAGGTCACTTTTGTGTTTTCCTGTAGCTTTTAAAAGTTTTACTCTTAAAGGTCTTGTGAATTTCTTGCAAAGTTTATATATAGATATTTTATCTTTTTACTGTTATGTTGAATGAGGTCTTATCTTTTATTATATCTATTTATGAAATAAACAATAAGGGTAATGATTTCCAGTATTGATTTGATATTTTGCTATCTTTTTATTTATATGGTTTTAAGATTTTTCTGTTTTTCATTACTTTTATATCGACATATAGTTTTCTTTCTTTTTTTTTTTTTTTTTTGTGGTACGCGGGCCTCTCACTGTTGTGGCCTCTCCCGTTGTGGAGCACAAGCTCCGGACACGTAGGCTCAGCGGCCATGGCTCATGGGCCCAGCCACTCTGCGGCATGTGGAATCTTCCCGGACCAGGGCACGAACCCGTGTCCCCTGCATTGGCAGGCGGACTCTCAACCACTGTGCCACCAGGGAAGCCCACACATAGTTTTCTTTTTATTTATCTTATTTAGCTTCAGAGCATTTCATGAGTTTGCCAATAACTTGAAGGGAAAATGGCTCACGGAGTTGCTCTCATCTGGTGTTTCTTTTCTGTCTTAGATCTCCACCCTTAGCCCTGGTTGCTGCAACATTTCTTTGGTTTTTAAAAATAGTCTTTGTATTTTACTCAGTTTTTTCCCCAGTTATTTTCATTTGGAAGCCAGACTGTTTCAAATTTCTCCATCTGACTTGGAGGCAGAAGTCTCCTGAAATCACCATTTCAGAGGAAATTCGCTCTGTGGTATTTGCTCAGCACATGAAGTGGGGGTGGTTTAGGGACTAAGAAATAGAACTGGAATTGTACCTATTATTGCTATTTTTCTTCACCTAGGACCGGTTCCAGGGCCATCTAGATATTACTTGATCCTCAGGCCACCTTAGATTGTACTGCTTCTATCTTCCTTGTCAGGAAAAGAGCTGATAAAGATCCCTCCAACTTCAGTGGGGGATTATCATTATTATTTAGAAAGACCTCCTTTTGTCCACCCCCTGCATTGGACCCTGTGCATTTATTACTCCAGGCATCCAGGCATATCTCTCAGTGCATGAAGTTCCCACAATGACAAAGCTTGCCACCTTGTGTCTCCACATAAGTTTCTCATAAATTTTATGTGTTGTTAAGCACAGCTTTAAAATTCACCAAATTCTCTGTAAATTACATGGCATCTCCAATTTTGTATTATAATTTTTGCTGAACTAGATTTTCCTAGGATGCCTTTATCATTTTATATTTATAACTCTCAAAATTAATTTTTAAACATGTCTCCCCATTAGACTGAAACCCAGAATTTAGTTTAATCATTTTATATATCCTACAACTAGCATGATTATATGTCTTTAGGAATTTAATAAATATTTATTGAATGTATAATTTATCCATGTATATATGAGAAAATGTTGCGAACAGTAAAAAAAAAGAATAAATTAAGGAAACACATTTTCTAGGTTATTGATTGACATTTCTTAAAACCTTTCTATAACAAGAACAGCTTTATATGAAGAAGGCAGATCAATTCCCACTTCAAGTACTTGGTCTTCCCTAAAAGTTTCTCATATTACTACAGAAATATCTAAAATTATTCAGAAAGGTTATGGTTTTGCTTTCTTCCTTTTTAACAAACCAAATAATTAGGGCATTGTGCAGACGCCTCTCTATCTTTGGAGTTAGCTTAACAGCAAATAATAGCATTTACAAGAATTTCTGGGAAACTTGTACAAATTTTAGGAATGATTAAAATTATAAAAAAAATATGTGGGCAATTAATTAATGGGGAAAGGTAATGGAAATTGCTATAATGTAAATAAATCAAGGGAATGGGACATTTCACTATACTCCTTACCCATACACATTAAAAAGAATAAAGAACATATAGATGTATGAGTATTTTTGAAAATGTCATAGATGTATTATTAGGTTTAAAAAAAAGAAAAAAGAAAGCTCAAGTAGAATAATGTTTATGGTATAATATTATTGTTTCAATTTTTTCTACATTTTTGTACATGTGTGCTCACATGCATTGAAAAAGTCTAGAAAGAAATATCCCAAACCTTTAACAATGCATACCTAGAAGGAGTAAGATTACAAAAGCAGGGATGTGAGGATATGGCTTTAAATATATACATTCTATGTTTCCTTGTTTGATTAAATATGTGGCAACACATGCATATTACTTAAAAATACATTAAAATTTCAAGTTATATAGAGTTATAGAAAATGAAGAGGCAAAGATAATTAATTATTTAGTGTGCTGAATTAGTGATGCTTGCCCCTGTCTAGCTTCCCTCACCCTACTTGTAATCTGGAGTTGCAAACCTATTCCAGGTAGCATTTTCGAGAGGAAACAGCTATTATTTCACAATAACAATAATATCCTCACACCAACATTGCCTTGTTCTTAGTGGAATTGAAAGAGGTCCCTCATTTTTCTTTGCCAAGGAATGGGATCTTTGCTATATTTAGAAGTGTTTTAGAATGAGAGTAGAAAGAAGGAAGAAGGTGGCAGGTTGGCAGTGTTTCTTCTTCTACTAAAATAAGAGAAAAGCTCACAACTTAGGAACTAAAGGGAATGCTGCCCTTGCTTCTTTCCCAGGCTCAGCTTCCTCTGGGAAAATGGCTCTTTGGGAGAAACCCGAAGTGGCAGCCACCCAAGCTCACTGCTCTGTAGACGAAAGGAATGGGCAAAGTGCCCTGGAAGACCTAAACAGAGAAGAAGATGGTTTAGAGAAAAAACTCTCCCCACCCCCATTCAGCAAAAGCACAAGCCCTCAGGGAAGTATTCCTCGTGGCATAAATACCAGGACTGAAGAACTAGAAACCCCTGCTTAAGATTCAACTGAAAGTAATGTTCTATTCAAATATGTAAAAAATGGAAAAGGCAAGTTTATTGGAATGTGAAGAAAGGGGAGAAAAATATCGAGGCAGCCAGAAACAGAGTGATAGACAAGATCCCTTAAGACTAGGTTTATAAAAACTTTCTGCAATGACTAATAGTATTGTAAGGAGTACAAGCAACAAGAAAATTGTGGCTCTTTGGAGAAAAAAAAGATTTGTATTCTATGTTAGTGATCATATTCCCTGGATATCTGCAAGTTTTTTCCTTTCACATTCCAGCAAGAGATTTTTCTTTTCAATTTGTTTTTCATTTTGAGTCAGCTATATTTGGAAACTAACTACACTTTGATACATTATTTATTTGTGTGATAGTCCCTTGAGACACACATCATTATCATGGATTGGTTCTAATTTTCTGAAAGTTCTAATTTCCTGGAATGATAATTGAATGACCTATGTATTCCATGCTCCCCCATCCCCTGCCAAATACACGCACAAACACCTCCCACTCTACTCTCCTCTGTGGCCAAGTCACAGCTCTTTGAGAAAAAGGAGCATTCTGTTAGGATAGCATGAAATATTTAGTGGGTTGCTGATGGAAAATTTATTAGGAGGAGTTCTCTAGAAAAGAATCTAAAGTTCCATTTCTTTGGAAAGGCAAAATATTTATTTTAGTTCCCTTTCTACTCTAATATTGCCCAGTTTGCTTTCAGCTATCGTAGCTTTATTGCAAAATATCCTAACAGCAAAAGAGGGAGGCAAGTAAGAGAGATGAAGTTGGAGTGAATGCCTAATTGCCGAAGGGAGCTTATATCATCAAGAAAATCTGCCTGGCTTCTTCACTTAAAAGATAAGGGAAAGCATATATTGCACTTGAACTATCTTGAGTCTGGTACTAGGTTACGTCCTCTGACTTCAAAGAATTAGTTCACTCCTTTTATCTGACCACACATGAAGTCTCTGAGCCAGATGAGAAATCATTTTATGAGGAAAAGGCAGTTTCTCAGGTGCTTACTGCACAAAGCATATGAGAATAAAGTGCACAATTGTGGGGAAATTATGAGCTTAGAATTTGCTGCTTATTTTTCCTCTCAGAATCACAAATTATTTCTCTATCTTTAGTAAGATTGTGGTGTTGCACTTAAAGAGAAAAGAAAAAGAATAAATGACAGGCTCAGAAAAATAACAAATTGATGGCAGAAGCAGTGTATGATCCAGGAAGTGGTAGGCATCAGGACACTACACAAATCCAGAATCTGTCCTTTATTATTATATTCCAATGACCACATATGGAAATGCTTATGACTGTGTAGAAGGTTCTGCAGTAACATGGGAAGTCCTTATCTTATTCATTTTTAATTACTTTATCCAGCTTTGTGCTCTGATACCTTCCGCTCAAATGAGGTTTTTTGTTTGTTTGGTTTTTGTTTTGTTTTTGATTTTTAGGGCAGAATCCCCTTGAGATTTACAGCAATAGCGAGAAATGGTGCACAGAGAACAATATTGGAGTGGTAAGAGTTTAAAGTACAGTAGTTATAATTAGCAATGAGGTAATGAGATTTGAAAAAAAAAATCAGAGGACCACGTTAGTATGAATTTACTAGAGTATGCTGTACCCAAATGTTCTTTCAAATAATCACTAAAATTACAGCTCTGGAACTTTGCTTCTGAGATTCACATCATTTATAGTTATGCAAAACTAACTCACTGGAAAAAGACATTTGCAGGGCAGAAAGATTTTTTGTGTTAGCATCATGCTAAGAGTGGAAAGGTCTACAAAAAAAGCTCTAGGGCCCACAATACCTCCTATTACCCATGGCTATTGTTTGCCAACCACCATAAGTTCTATTTTAGCCTTGAAATGTAAATACCATAGAAACTGTTATGGCTCCAGAATTTCTCCATAAAAGGTGTTTAAGAGCTACAAATTGCTTGGAAGGGGGATTGTATATGGCGATGAAAGATGTGACTTGCAAACACACTAGCTTCTCTTGATTTGTATGATATAAATCAGCAAATATAGTGTTAGTAAGGATAGGCGATGCAAAAACTATTCCAAAAATATTATAAAAATTATTCTTTTGATTGACTAGCTGATGAAATAAACAAGGAAACAATTATTTTTTTTAAATTATAATGTGCAATAATGTAACTTTTAGTTGCAATTTCTATAATCAGAATACAGGTTTTTTTCCTTCCTAATAGCGAATTATTCCAGTGACAATTTAAGTAGTTTCTTCTTTGTCCATATTAAGCTGTAAAATCAATTATTCAAAGGACTTTATACAAATAATTTGGCAGTTTTTAAGCCAATTATTATTATTGTTATTATCCTCATTATTTTCTTTTATTTGAGATGGCTGGGGTCCTTCCACTACATGCAAAGATATCTACTGTAGCTACAAATGATGTAAATTTGTTTATCAAAAGGGTCATTTCTAAACTGAAGGTGCTTTTAAAATAGAATGTTGGCCATTCTGGTGGCCTCAGACATCAAAGAACCAATTCAACTGACATAAATGAGTGTTTTTCTATATTGCTGAAATCCTTAAACTGGAAAGAGCTTCAGTCTTGAAAGGAAGAATCTACAAATCACCACTAAAAGAAGGGTCAGAAAGAAGATCTGGGATAGTGAGGGGAACTGGTAATGTCCACTTTTACGGGATTAAAGAGAAAGGCTGCAACCTACATCATCAAATACCAGCTTAGGTCAGAAAGACAGAGGTCTACAACTGTTATAATTTTATAAGTATATAATGTTCTAATGTTTATTTTATTACTAACCATCAGTTTCTTTGTAGAAATTAGTATTCAAAAGTCTCAGGATTAAATAATAATGTGTTTACTTTTAAGGGAAACAGGATTAAGTAAATATGGGAAGAATATTGATTTCCCTACACAGATATGCTTGATGGATAAATGAAGGACCCTTAATGCTAGCATAGAAGGAGTAACTAAGGAAGAATTGGAAAGGAGTCCCTGGGGCTTGTTCTTTGATGGTATTAAGTATGATTTGGGTATTGTTATTGGGGCAGGAGTATAAATTCTCCTATCCAACGAATTCAAGGCAATTGTTATGCCTTAAAGCGAAATTCAAATAAAGTTGGCTATTCTTTTTCTTGTCTTCCTCTAAAGGTCTTTGCTTCTTTTAGTTGCCTTGACACTTGAAGTGATTTTTTAAAAATACATTTACTGAAATTTAGATGCTAGCAGCACACAGCTAGATGGTCACAATTTTATATTTCATTTCATCTCAAAGAAACATGGAGAAGTCAGAACTATCCTCTATTTACAAAGGGAAAAGTAGAAAAGTAGAGCTGAGTTATAGCCAAGATTACATGATGTGGTGGAATTTGGACTTATACATGTGGTCATTGAAGCCAAAGTTCGTATTAGCCCCATTAAATCATCCTGAATCAAAAACAAATGTCACGGGAAAATGACTAAATCTAAGAAGTATAAGATGAAAGGGATGAGAATTGTTTTATTACTCAATAATTGATTTATTTATATATTTGTCCATTCAATTATTTATTCATTCATTTATCTATTCATTGCACAAATATGTATTCCTGCGGTATGCCAGACATCTAATTGAGATATAGGAAAATAAAATACATGTTAAACACAGAAAAGAAAGCACAGAAACAAAATATTTTAATTGTGTACTTCCTGAAAACAAAATTAAAACTCCTTTACTATAGGTCTCCATGCACAGCCAATGAGAAATTAATATTCATTATCATTATCAAGTTGAGCGATGAGTATTGTCAGAATTCTAAGCAGTGCACTGCATGCGCCAGAAAAGAAAACACTGTTGCAACCCAAAAGGTTTGCAGGTTTGTGCAAGCATCATCTAAATAAGCACAGAAAATAACAAATAATAATAATAATAATAAATAACACATGTCCACCTGAGATATTCCCACTGCAGACTGTATTTTCTTGGAATTCCTATGTATTTTTTTTGTCTTACTGACTATAATACAAAAAGGCTTTAACAAAACAAGTCATTTAATTTGTGAAATGTTGTGCATTAGGAAGAGAAGGAAGGAGTTTTGAAACCAAGAATATTCTTTAGTCTGTTTCTTGCATTGAAGGCACATGTTCTCCAATAGACTCCAAAAGACTACAAAATCTCTCAAAGATTGTACCTTTGAAACCCTATGAACCTACATTTACACCACCTCACAGTCTATAAAAAATTCTCTGAACTAAAACACCAAAAAGTTAACTATTCCATTCATAAAGTGAAATATAGCTTTATTTCTTTTAAAGTTGCTTCTTCACGTTTTCATATACTGTAAATACCTGGCAAAAGTTTCCCTGGGCCTTGTGATTTGTATTAGCAGATTATAATTGTTTATTGACAAACTGCTTGTTTTAAGTCTAAATACCTAACATTTCCACTTCCTGTGAGTGAGGAATAAGAGCCACCACACCTACTAAGGCTCTCCGAGAGCTCTGCACCCAAGCCAAGGGTTGCCCTTAACAAAGCCTGGTATTGCCATTCACCATCAATAGGTACTAGAAGTCACTTGCAAAAGTTTTGTTATGACCATTTCCAAAGAGTAATGTCTGTGATTACTATCAGGCAGTCTGACAGCTCAGGGAGCTAGTTGTTTTCCCCAGAGTTTGGAGAGCATTTTTCTACTTAAAATTTAATAGATTGTCTCATCTGGTGCACACAACAGAAAAAAATGGGAAGAAAAAATGGTCATTATCATCTCCATCTATAAGATAACTGATTCAGTATGATCAAGTGACTTATCTACATTCACGGCTGATATAGCCTCACAGGCCAGTCTAAGACCTGGGCATGCTAGAGGCATAATATACCTGAGCAAAGGGCTTGGGAAGTTGACCTTCCACCAGAACTCAGGTGCATGCAGAACCTATCTGCTGGGTAAGAAAACACTGAGTTTCCATAACTCAGAAGAGCCTGAAGGAAAATAAAGAAATATAGATAAGAAAACTTGTGAGGATGCCAAAAAGAATCTTTTAAGGAACCTGAGTGAAAACATGAGGCAGTTTTAGCAACACCTAGGACCCTTGTGGATCACTGAAGTACAGAGAAGCCTCCCCAATGTGTGTGAAAGAATGATCAATTGTAAACAAAAACTGAGACAATGTACTACACTTCACAAATTAAATAATTTGCTTTGTTAAAGCCTCTTTGTATTATAGTCAGTAAGACAAAAAAATACATAGGAATTCTAAAAAATTCTAAAAAACTGAGACATATAATAGTTATAGTGGTGGGAGAAATCAGATTACAGGATCAGAGTGGAAACATACATCTTCTTGTCCCACCTCTTTATTTTACAGGCAAGGAAAATAAAATACTGGAGCCTAAGTAGATAACAAAATTTATAACAAAAATTAATGGCAGAACTCAGATTGGAAGCCCGATTATCTGAGTCCTATTCCAGTGCTCTTCCTACCACACAACCCTAACTTCCTACTATTTCAAGAAGGCAAAGACTTCTAGAAATTCCCCCATATCCTGGTCTTACATTTAGCTTTAGAGATACTGCAGGGTGTGCTTGGCCTTATTTTTTTTATATATATATATATATATATATATATGTATATATATATATATATATATATATATATATATATATAGTAAAAGTGGAAAAGACTTGCAGTGATGTGCAAAATAGCCATTATTGGGCTTCCCTGGTGGCGCAGTGGTTGAGAGTCCGCCTGCCGATACAGGGGACATGGGTTCGTGCCCCAGTCCGGGAAGATCCTACATACTGCAGAGCGGCTGGGCCCGTGAGCCATGGCCACTGAGCCTGCGCGTCTGGAGCCTGTGCTCCACAACGGGAGAGGCCACAACAGTGAGAGGCCCACGTACCAAAAAAAAAAAAAAAAAAAAAAAATCATTATTCTCATATATGTGAGATGATATCAAACTCAGATCTCTGTTTTATTTATGGCTTAGATCAAAAGAATAAAGTTCTTACAAAGCCTCTTCACAAAACATAGTGCTTGTCCAAAAAATTCTCTCTTCTGCTCACTAATCAGGTAGAGCGTCTCTAAGTATATGCTTCAGAGAGGTGTGTTTTCTTTGTGTTCTGGCACAAATGTTGTGGATTTGGCAGCCATGTGGAATTTCAGGGGTTTTCCCAGTACCAAAATGAATAGTGCCTTTCTTGGTAGAAAGAGAGGAATGCCAGGTATTTTTCTGAATTTTACCCTAATTTATTTAGTAATTTTCATTAGAAGATCTAAAAGAAAAACTGAGGTACTGCAGAAATTGCTGTTGGCAATTATTTAATCAGTGTGCTTTGGTAGCACAGGAACACATAAACCTTATAGAAAATATATATTTTAAATGCTCTATGTTCTTCCTGAGGGAAGAAATTTGGCAATTTAACTTAATTGATGCCCTGAGAACATAGCTGGAATGCAAAATGAAAGCCAAGGATCCCCCAGCAACAAATTAATTTAGAAAGTCATCTTATAAAAAGAACCTTTGAAATGGAAACTAAAAAATACTAATCTATAGGGACAAGTTATGCCATACAATAAGAAAGTAGGTAAAATTAGTTATAAAGAGGTATTTTTAACTTGTGACTTGGTACTGAGCGTTTGATGCCTATTATCACCTATTATCTCACAGCTCAGAAACATTAATATTTATTATCTTATTGATATTCTCCCAGTTTCTGAACTCAGTAAACATTTTTCAAATAAGCTGTAGCTATTTTGAATTTGCTACAACACCAAAAATATATGTAGATAGATAAATAGGAAACTAGATAGATGTCCACATTTGTTACATGTTTTGAGTGTTTACTCTGTTCCAGTTAATGTGCAAAATGTTTTAAATATACTGTCTCATTGCAAATCCATGAGGTAAGTCCTGATTATTAAACTATCAATAATTTTATAGCTGAAGAAATGAAGTTTCCTAGAATGTAAATAACTTGCCAACATTTTCCCACATAGGCTGTGTTAAAACTTAAAAGCAACTCCAGGTCTCCTGATGACCAATGACTTACTCACTAAGCTGTATTGACTTCCTTTATTCTCAATATTTAGGTAAACAATTTGAAATCAATGATTTGGAGTTAGAAGTATCAAAAGAAAGAATTCTTGCTATTTCTATTTTAATAGCATACATAGACAATTATTGTCCTTTGTTTTGACAAGCATATCTCCAGGCGTACCATATTCAAATTCACCAGGGGTAAGGCCTGAAAAAAATAATACTCTAAGGGAGAGAAAGCTGTGCACAGCCAAACCATCCTATGTTCCTCAAATATATATATATTCATTATGTCTGACTATCCCATCATTAGGCATATTAAAAAGGTGGATAGTCCAAGTTAAATGTCTGCTCCAGGGTATGCTGTCTCTTGTTCAATCTCAAGCTAGCGTGTCTATAGTGTACCAAATGATTCATAATATAGACTTTCAGAGAAGCTGAATGTAACTAAAACATGCAATTGGTTTGGCACATTAAACTAATCAGCTTTGGTAAGTGCCCTTTCCGCCACAGACAAGCAGCCATTCAGCAGGTGCCCTCGTGTCTGCACTCTCTGACAGGCTTCTATCACACAGTTTCATCTTCAGCTTTTGCAGGGATCATTTCCCTCTAGGAATAATGTGTTCTACAGTTAACGTAAATCATAGTAAGGTACTCTCTGGGTTTTCTAGACGTTCTATTCCTGTTGCCCAGGTTTAAACAGAATTGTTTCTTTAGTGCATCATTACATGTTGACAAAATTTAAAGTAAAAATATGAAACAAAAACCAGTGTTTTGACTGTCTGTACTGTAAGAAAATACCTAAAGCTTCTTTGGTCTTGAGAAACTTCTGGGAATTTCCATTAAATTCATCCATTAAAGAAATTCTACCCAAGACTTAACTGATTTCCAACTATGTGCAAAGCACTAAATTGGACTCTAAAGGTGTTTTGTTCTACTAGCCAAGTTGTTTTATTTCTTTTTTCCCTTAGATATCAGAATTAAAATTAATTCATTATTAAAGCATTTAAAATATATAGTAACATCTAGGAAAATCATTTTAAAATCACCAATTATCTCATAGCTCAGAAACATTAATATTTATTATCATATTGATATTCTCCCAGGGGTTTTTTTGTTTTTGTTTTTGTTTTGTTTTTGCGGTACGCGGGCCTCTCACTGTTGTGGCCTCTCCCGTTGCGGAGCACAGGCTCCGGACACGCAGGCCCAGCAGCCATGGCTCACGGGCCCAGCCGCTCTGTGGCATGTGGGATCTTCCCGGACCGGGGCACAAACTCGCGTCCCCTGCATCGGCAGGTGGACTCTCAACCACTGCACCACCAGGGAAGCCCATCTCCCAGTTTTTTAACCCATATATTTATGTGTGGGCATGGTTATATTTTTGCCTAAACCTGGATTATGCTTTACTTTGTTATCACTTAGATCATGTTTTTCTCACTCATCTATATAGCAAGGTCAATTTTGCGTGTTTATTTGTTATTTATTGCTGCATATAAAATTACTCCAAAATTTAGTAGCTTTAGAAAACCCACATTTATTATCTTATGGTGACTGTGGATCAGGAATCCTAGTATGGCTGACTTACTTTTTCTCGTCAAGAAACCATACAAGACTAAGATCAAGGTGTCAACCAGGGCAGGACTCAATTCCAAGCTCTATCAAGGGTTGCTGGCAGGACTCCATTCCTTATGAGTTTTTGCACTTAAAGCTTCAGTTTCTTGCTGCTGGTTGAATGAAAGCCACCTTCAGTTCCTTAGCATGTGGGTCTCTTCATAAGACAGCTCAAAACATGGCAGCTTGTCATCCAAGCCATATAGCAGGAAGACTCAAAGGAAGAGTGTGAGCAAGATGGAGGTCAGTTTTTCAACACCTAATTTCATACCATCACTTTTGCTGTATTCTATTCATTAGACGTTAAGTCCCTATATCCAGCCCATACTTAAGCAGAAGGGTTAACAGGGGCCTGAATACCAGCAGGTAGGGATCATTAGGGGCCATTTTAATGGTTAGACATAATAAAATTATATATATATATAATTTATATATGTAATATAATTATAAATATATAATATTTGTATTATATAAAAATTTTACATAATATTTACAAATATTTATCTATATTTAGGTAGCCATTATTATTTCCTTTTGATAGATACTGACAAGGAGAATTATTTGCTGAAGAGGAATACAAACTTTTTCTTTGTTTGTTTGTTTTTTGTTTTTTGCGGTATGTGGGCCTCTCACTGTTGTGGCCTCTCCCATTGCGGAGCACAGGCTCTGGATGCTCAGGCTCAGCGGCCATGGTTCACGGGCCTAGCTGCTCCATGGCATGTTGGATCCTCCTGGACCGGGGCATGAACCCGTGTCCCCTGCATTGGCAGGCAGACTCTCAACCACTGCACCACCAGGGAAGCCCGAGGAGTACAAATTTTAAGACATTCAAAACATTCTTCCAAATATCACACCAGAATTATTTTGCTAATATACAATCCCACTAGCTATATATGAGAAAAAATCCCAAGTCCTCAGACTCTCACTAACACAGTTATCACAGCTTTAATCACTTAAATATTTTGGTAAAAAACAAGATCTCGTGTTTTAATTTTCATCTCTGATACTTTATGAAATTGAATGCTTTTTGATATGTTTACAAGCCCTTTGGGTTTCTTCATTATGAATTGTTCATATTTTTTCTATATTTTCCTATTGGGTTACTGCTTATTGATTGAAAAGAGTTGACACCATATTAAGAATATTATACACTCTTCTATTTTATTTAGAGTTAATACAAAGTTTCTTATTTGTTTTTGAAAATAAATAAAATTCTTCCTTTATATATTAACAATATACATATTTTCCTCATTGAACCCCACTAGCATTCCAATGACACTGTTTCTTATAACAACAACAAAAAGACATTCAGAACTGGGAGCATTCAGTACTTTTCAAGTGCCCATCTAAGCAGAGAGACTCAGAATAAAGAGAGAGAATTTTGCACTTAGAAGCAGACTAGCCTGAAGTTGAAGAATTTATAGAAGAAGAGAGAAGAGTGGTTTGTACAAGTGCCGTGTGATAGGAAATGTTGAAAATATATAGGACAAAAGCAGTAATAATACCCTCATTATTGTCACTCTAGATAAAACCTATAGTAACAAACCTACATTATTTAGTAATGATTTTAATGTGAGGTCTGAGTTTCCTTTTGATTCAACACTGAACACGGCCAGAAGTGGTCTAATGTTTTTCAGTTTAAAGGAGACTTTAAATGAGAACACCAATTTGTCTATAATATTTGTTACAAATACTGACTCAATTATACTTGGCAAAGTTGAAGGATACTATTTATTCTTATAATTAAAGTTCTAATTAAACAATTAGATTCATGTATTGAATTTCATTAATGGAATGTATTAGTAATTAACCAAACTGATCAACTCTTTCCTTTAAATATTGTAAACACATTAGTAAACACATGCCATTCTTCTCATTATTCCCACTATTTGGGGAGAGCCTCTGTTCTTTTACACATTAGTCAAGGCACAATTTAAATACTATCATGTTGATACAATTGTTCCTATTCTTATACTCTTAGATCAGAAAAGTCTCTGATTAAGACATTCATTTTTTATTTCACTCTTTAATTCAGATCAGGTTTATTGACATTTTAAATTGTTAGTACTGTTTAAAATGATCTTTATTTATTAGTTTGAACTGTATGTTCAAACTTGATTTCAAGAAGCTAGTAAGTAAAGAACTGCAACCTAACCTGATGCCAATATGACACATTCAGATAAAGATGGCAGGCTGAGCACATGTTTTCATCTTTACTCCCTTTCAAACTGTTGGAATGAATTGTGGTGTAACCACACAATGGAGTGCTAAACGTGTCAAAAGGAAGAAGGCTGTGTTTTATAAACTATATGGAATAATTTCTGGGATATAATAAATGATAAAAAACAAAGGAGAAAGAAACATGAATAGTTGACACTTAAGACAGGAGGGAATATGAGGGCATACATATTTATTTTATTTAAAAAATAGAACTAGAACAGTGAAACAAAACTAACAAAATGTGACTAGCAGGGCTTCCCTGGTGGTGCAGTGGTTGAGAGTCCGCCTGCCGATGCAGGGGACACGGGTTCGTGCCCCGGTCCGGGAAGATCCCACATGCCGCGGAGCGGCTAGGTCTGTGAGCCATGGCCGCTGAGCCTGCGCGTCTGGAGCCTGTGCTCCGCAGCAGGAGAGGCCACAACAGTGAGAGGCCCGCATACCGCAAAAAAAAAAAAAAAAAAAAAAAGTGACTAGCAGAGAGGGTGGAGAAAACAGAATAGGCAAAGAAACTAAATTCTTGATATATACCTAATTTGTAGGTTTGACTTTGGAACAACATAAATATTTTATATAAATATAAAAAACATTAAATTTAAAAAATCTTAAAATCAAAACAAAATGAAACATAAACACTGAGTAGCAAATTGGTGGCATAACAACACAGAGATTTATATGCAGGTATATATGAATTTATATATGGTTTTCATATATGAATACTTATATATGAATATTTATATATATGAATTCATTTATAAATGGATATATATGATTTATAATTTATATATGAAATATATAACAGAATTTATATATGTATATGATTGAATAATTATATGTGTTGATGTTGATAGGAGCCAAGACATTCAGTTTAAGAAATACAAAGAAGAAAAATAGTTTTTAAATTAGGTAGAAATTCAGTAATTCTAAATTTGAATTGGATGTCAGTAGGAACTCAAGATTGTACTAACTGATTCTTAGCATAGATATGGATAGATCTTACAACTAAAAATATCTTAATAGCTGGCTTGCAACTCACTTCCTAGAACCTATTTTGCCTGTTTAAGTATAAAAGCAACTATTTTTCAGATTGATGGTATTATTTGTAACAGTAAAAGTTAAGATAATGGCAATCATTCGATAATAGGGGAGCTGTTGAAAACAACAGCAGCAGCAAAACAAAAACATGGTAAACCTATGTGAGTGGTTCTCAGCAGGGGACATTTTATCCCTTAGGGGACATTTGGCAATGTTAGTAGACATTTTTGGTTGTCATAACATGTGGTGAAGTGTTGCTTCTGGCCTCTTGTCAGTACAGGCCAGGCTGCTAAACTCCTACATTGCACAGGAATCCCCTCATAATAAATAATGATGTGGTACAAAATAACAATAGTGCTAAAGGTGGAAACCCTGATGTACATGGAGTACTATGCATCCATAATTAAGAATGAAAAGTGATCTCCTTGTATTATTATGGCAAGATCTATAGATTAGGGAAAAGAGAAAAATTAAGGTATAGAACATTACATATAAAAACTAATGTTAGATAGAATGTGGGATAATAGGATCTTTTTTTTGATTTACCTACACATGCAGAGACACGAACATATGCTTTCATTTTGAAGAAGTAACAATGTAATGATAATGATGACAACATAATGGGATGGGGGAGGAGAACAGGGTAGAGAAGGCAGGATGGAAGCAAGATCTATCTGTGTATATAATTTCACTTCCTGAGGCGTTCTGAGTTTTGAATAAATCAAATAAGTTTTGGTCAAATAATTGGTCAAATAATTTTTATCAATAGTTGGTCAAAATTATTTAAATTTCAAAAAGGAAATCAAGGCCAAATGTAGAATAAGATAGCCAAAATAAAATGTTAATTACAAGATAAAGTCAAGAAAATCAAGTAGCTGAACTAAGAATATGAACGATAGTATAGAAAGAACAAGAAAATTATAGGATTGTAATAGAGCGCTGCAGTGCATACCAGGGGACCATTAATGTAGGATGGTTAGAGCCTTGGGAGTTGTGCTTTGGGACCTTACCCTTTCTTGTCAGAACAGAGAGTAACATTTGTTTGGTGGAGATTTTCAGGAACATCATTACCTGACTTTGATCTGACCTGAAGAACAAAGGATCTTACACCAAGAAGTTTACAACAACTAACCACGTCCCTCCCTCACCTTTCTTATAAAAGGGCTTTGCTGGAAGCTTTCAGGGAGTTTGGGGTTTTTTAAGGCATGAGCCACCCATCTTCTTGAATGGTCCTACAATAAACCTTTCTCTGTTCCAAACTCTGGCTTGTCAGTATTGTTTGGTCTCACTGTTTGTTGGGCACACAGACTTGCATTTCAGTAACAGAATCAATCTATCTTTTTAATAGGAGTTCCAGAAAAAAAAGTGAAGCAGAAGGAAATTTAAAAAAAAATTATTAATATATTAATATATAAAAATATATTATTTCCTTGAACTAAAGGGTTGAACTTCTAAACAGAAAGTGCTTTCTGATTATCTGTTACAATGAATGACAAATGCTCACACAAAAGCCCATCACTGTAAAATTCTAAACACCAGTGATAAAAGAAAGCAGCAAGTGCTTTGGGAGATTTATTTAAAAAGCAAAACAAAAACAAAACTCCATAGAAAGGATTAACTATCCAAAAAGGATCAGGGTTGTTAGGAACAATATTAGCTGTTAAATATCATTAAACATCTAAAAACCATATAAACATCAGTACCCAGCCAAATTGTCAAGTAAGAAAATAGCACTTTCAACAAAAATGGTCTCAATAAATGTGTCACCAAATACACTCTTAGGTAACAGCTGAGGAAAGTTTTCCATCAAAATGAAAACATAAATGAAGAGATGATATGCAGAGATGATAGTATGTGTGCAAAAAGAACAGATTCATTTTTCTTCTGAATGCACAGAAAGATATTTTCCAGGTTTTGGTACAGTTTGTTGTGACCATGTGACCAAGTTTGGCCAATGGACATAGGCAGAAGTGAGGCATGCCACTTCCAGGTCTGGACCTCAATCCTCTTGCAGCTTCTCCATGTTTATTCTCTCTGACTATCAGGCAGAAGCAGAAGATGCTGTGGAGGAATCCAGATGTCAGCAGGATTTTGGAGCTGAGTCCTCACACTGGCCCAAGTGAGACACAGAGTGTGAAACAGATGTTTATTACATGAAGACACTAAAAACGTTGGGTGGTTTATTTTAGCAGTTAGCATATCCTGATCGATACACACAAGTTTTAGATAACAAGATCCTACACAGGGGAGAGGTGAAGGGAAGTCGAAGAATGAAAGTAGTTAAACAGGGCAAAAATGCAAACAATCCTAAAAAATCCAGGAGGGAAGGTCTCTGGAGGGGAAATGGTTAACTGATAGGTTTGTGTGGAATTTGGTTTTAAGAGTCTGTTGGAGAAAATGGGAGGAAAATTCAGAATTCTTTTCTTTTAATGAGGAAATATGAACTGCAGGAAAAACATATAGAAGAGGAAACATAATCACAGTCTACTACTTGGATCAGCAATGATTAACATGAATGTAGTCATAATTTGTGATTGAGAATAGAAAGTCCATAGCTGATTTTAAACTAGAGTAATAAAAATCATACATACATGTTAACCAGAAATATGTATGTAAATATCAAAAGAAGCAGTTAAAATAATTTAAAGTGTCTCCCTCTAAGGAGCAGGTTTGTATGGTTGGGAGGGAAGAGGCAGGGAGGTGTTGCTTCTCTTTAAACACTAATTCATATTGTCTAATGTGTGTGTATACGTATGTGTACATACATATGGATAAGAATTTGTGTAAATACATATGCAATTTTTATTAAATTATGATATTTATATAAATAAAATTAATTTCAAAAAGGCAGAATAAACTTTGAAGCAATATAAGACAATGTGGAGTAAGAGCAGCCACTTTTGTTTTCACAATCTTATCTAATTTATCATTGAATCTTCTGTCATCTGTGCACATCTGGATGATATATTTTATTGTCCTGTTAATATGTTTTGCTTCATTGCCCCTTTATTCACACCAATAACTTTTCTTGGAATACTCTCTTTTTTCCTCTACTCTATTAAATTTGTTTTCAAAACACAACTACAGGAAATGAAGGGGGACTGGGACAAGATGGCAAAGTAGGAGGATGTGGAGTTCGCATCTCCTCACAACTAGGGCACCAACCAGGCGCTGGTGGGGGACCTTGACCACTTAAGGGGATGGGAGGACCCCCCGTGTGTCTGGGTAAGACATAGTGGGGAAGGAGGGGGAGCAAAAGTGGAGGCAGAATGGGACTGGCACCCCTGAGGGGCAGCTGGGGAAGGGGAGAGGTTGCCAAGCTTGGAGAGGCCCACTCACAAGGAGGGAATGAGCGGGGATAGGGAGAGACTTTTGGGGGTAGGAGGATCAGAAGGGAATGTCCCCAGCCACTTGGGCCCTGGGGAGATTGCTGGGGTCCTGAGCCTGAATCTCTGCCCTCCAAGCCCCCCTCCAGCCACACAGGTCCTCAGGGAAGGTTAGGGAGGGGAGGACGAAATGTAGATGCAAAATGGGACTAATGCCCCTGAGGGTCGGCTGGGGGAGTTGAGGGATTCCCACACTAAGAGACAGCCACTCATGGTGAGGGGATCAGCAGGGATGAGGAGAGCCTTCGGGGGTTTGGAGGATCAGAAGGGAACAGATCCAGTGTTTCTCCCAGCCCACTCAGGCCCCAGGGAGCCTGCTGGGGTCCCCAGCCTGAACCGCCACCTCAGAGACCTCCTAGAGCCATGCAGAGCCTAAGCCCTGCCCCCACCAACCCCCAGGACCTTTTCTGGCTATGCTGGTCCTAATCCTAGGCACCCGCCCTGTATAAGCCTCACCCCAGCCTAAACCCTGCCCCAGCCTAAACCCCACCCCCACAGCCAAGGTCTTTTCTGGATTTTTTTTTTTTTTTTTTGCTGTTCTGTTTCTGTTTTGTCTTGTTGTTTTTGTTGCACTTACATTTTTATTTTTTCTAATATAGTTTTTACTTTTCTAATTTTATTTTTATTCTTTGTTATTGTTCTGCTCTTCTTTCTTCTTTTTTCTTCTTATTCTTTTGTCTTTTTTCTTCTTTTCTTTCTTTCTCTCTTTTGCCATGCCACCTAGCTTGTGGAATCCTGGTTCCAGGCCAGGGGTCAAGCCTGAGCTCCTGCAGTGGGATTGCCAAGTCCAAACTGCTGGACTAACAGAGAACCTCAGACCCCAGGAATATTAATCTGAGTGAGGTTTCCTGGAGGTCCTCATCTCGGCACCAAGACCTGGCTCCAACCAACCACCTGTAACTCCAGCGCTGGATGCCTCAGGCTGAACAACCAGTAAGACAGGAACACAGCCCCACCCATCAAAAAATGAGATGACAAAAAAAAGTTACAGATGAATGAGCAAGGTAAAAACCTGCAAGACCAAATAAATTAAGAGGAAATAAGTGACCTACCTGAAAAATAATTCAGAGTAATGATAGTAAAGATGATCCAAAATTTCAGAAAGAGAATGGAGGCACAGATCAAGAAAATAAAGAAATGTTTAACAAGGACCTAGCATAACTAAAGAATAAACAAACAGTGATGAACAACACAATAACTGAAATGAGAAATACACTAGAATGAATCAATAGCAGAATAACTGAGGCAGAAGGAAAAATAAGTGAGCTGGAGAATAGAATGGTGGAAATAATGCCCACAGAGCAGAATAAAGAAAAAAGAAAGAAAAGAATGGAGAACAGTCTCAGAGACCTCTGGGACAATATTAAATGCAAAAACATTCAAATTACAGGGGTCCCAGAAGCAGAAGAGAAAGAGAAAGGGTCTGAGAAAATATTTGAAGAGATTATAGTCAAAAACTTCCCTAATATGGGAAACCAAATAGCCACCCAATTCCAGGAAGTGCAGAGTCCCTTACAAGATTAACTCAAGGAGAAACATACCAAAACACATAATTAATCAAACTAACAAAAATTAAATACAAAGAAAAAATACTAAAAGCAGCAAGGGAAAAGCAACAAATAACATACAAGGGAATCCCCATAATGTTACCAGCTAATTTTCCAGCAGAAACTCTGCAGGCCAGAAGGGAGTGGCAGGACATATTTAAAGTGATCAGAGGGAAAAACCTACAACCAAGATTACTCATCTCAAAAAGGTTCTCATTCAGATTCGACAGAGAAATCACAAGCTTTACAGACAAGCAAGAGCTAAGAGAATTCAGCACCACCAAACCAGCTCTACAACAAATGCTAAAGGAACTTCTCTAAGTGGGAAACACAAGATAAGAAAAGGACCTACAAAAACCCCAAACAATTAAGAAACTGGTAATAGGAACATACATATCGATAATTACCTTGAATATAAATGGATTAAATACTCCAACCAAAAGACACAGACTGAATGAATAGATAAAAAAACAAGATCCATATATATGCTGTCTACAAGACACCCACTTTAGACATAGGGACACATACAGACTGAAAGTGAGGGGATAGAAAAAGATATTCCATGCAAATGGAAATCAAAAGAAAGCTGGAGTAGCAATACTCATATCAGATAAGATAGATTTTAAAACAAAGACTGTTACAAGAGATAAGGAAGGACACTACATAATGATCAAGGGATCAACCCAGCAATTAGATATAACAATTATAAATATTTATGCACCCGACATAGAAGCACCTCAATACATAAGGCAAATGCTATCAGCCATAAAAGGGGAAATTGACAGTAACACAATAATAGTGGGGACTTTAACACCCCACTTGCACCAATGGACAGATCATCCTGACAGAAAATAAATAAGGAAACACAAGCTTTCAATGACACAATAGACCAGATAGATTTAACTGATATTTATAGGATATTCCACCCAAAAGTGGCAGAATACACATTCTTCTCAACTGCACAGGGGACATTCTCCAGGGTAGATTACATCTTAGGTCACAAATCAAGCCTGAGAAAATTTAGGAAAATCGAAATCCTATCAAAAACCTTTTCTGACAGTGCTATGAGACTGGAAATGAATCACAGGAAAAAAAACTGTAAAAAACATGAACATATGGAGGCTAAACAATAGACTACTAAACAACCAACAGATCATTAAGAAATCAAAGAGGAAATCAAAATAATACATAGAAACAAATGACATTGAAAACATGATGACCCAAAACCTATGGGACACAGCAACAGTAGTTCCAACAGGGAAATTTATGGCAATTGAATCTCATCTCAAGAAACAACAAGAATCTGAAATAAACAGCCTAACCTTACACATAAACCAACTAGAGAAAGAAGAAGAACAACAACAACAACAAAAAAAATACCAAAGTTAATAGAAGGAAAGAAATCATAAAGATCAGAGCAGAAATAAGTGAAATAGAAATGAAGAAAGCAATAGCAAAGATCAAGAAAACGAAAAGATGTTTTTTTTGAGAAGATAAAGTTGATAAAACTTTAGCCAGATTCATCAAGACAAAAAGAGAGAGGACTCAGATCAATAAAATTAGAAATTAAAGAAGGAAAAATTACAACTGACACCGCAGAAATGCAAAGGATCAAAAGAGACTACTATAAATAACTATATGCCAATAAAATACACAACCTGGGAGAAATGAACAGATTCTTAGAAAGGTACAACTTTCAAAGACTGAACCAGGAAGAATTAGAAAATATAAACAGACCAATCAAAAGTAATGAAATTAAAACTGTAATTAAAAATCTTCCAACAAACAAAACTTCAGGACCAGATGGGTTCACAGGTGAATTCTATCAAACATTTAGAGATGAGCTAATACCTATCCTTCTCAAACTCTTCCAAAAACTTGCAGAGGGAGGAACACTCCCAAATTCATTCTATGAGGCCACCATCACCCTGATACCACAACCAGACATAGATATCACAAAAAAAGAAAATCAGAGACCAATAGCACTGATGAACATAGGTGCAAAAATCCTTAACAAAATATTAGCAAACAGAATCCAACAACATATTAAAAGGATCATACACCATGATCAAGTGGGATTTATCCCAGGGATGCAAGGATTCTTCAATATATGCAAATCAATCAATGAGACACACCACATTAACAAATTGAAGAATAAAATCCATATGATCATCTCAGTAGATGAAGAAAAAGCTTTTGACAAAATTCAACACTAATTTATGATAAAAAAAACTCTCCAGAAAATGGGAATAGAAGGAACCTACCTCAAAATAATAAAGGCTATATATGACAAACCCACAGCAAACGTCATTCTCAATGGTGAAAACCTGAAAGTATTTCCTCTAAAATCAGGAACAAGACAAGGGTGTCCACCTTTGCCACTATTATTCAGCATAGTTTTGGAAGTCATAGCCATGGCAATCAGAGAAGAAAAAGCAATACAAATTGGAAAAGAAGAAGTAAAATTTTCACTGTTTGAAAATGACATGATTCCATGCACAGAAAATCCTAAAGATGCCACCAGAAATCTACTAGAGCTAATCAATGAATTTGGTAAAGTTGAAGGATACAAAATTAATGCACAGAAATCTCTTGCTTTCCTATATGCTAACAACCAAAGGTGAGAAAGAGAAATTAAGGAAACAATCCCATTTACCATCGCAACATAAAGAATAAAATACCTAGGAATAAACCTACCTAAGGAGGCAAAAGACTTGTACTCAGAAAACTATAAAACACTGATGAAAGAATTCAAAGATGACATAAACAGATGGAGAAATGTACGTTCTTGGGTTGGAAGAATCAACATTGTGGAAAGACTATAGTACCCAAAGCAATCTAGAGATTCAATGCAATCTGTATCCAATTACCAATGGCATTTTTTACAGAATTAGAACAAAAGATTTTACAATTTGTATGGAATCACAAAAGACCATGAATAGCCAAAGGAATCATGAGAAAGAAAAATGGAGCTGGAGGAATCAGACTCCCTGACTTCAGACTATACTACAAAGCTACAGTAATCAAGACAGTATGTTACTGTCACAAAAACAGAAATATATATCAATGGTACAGGGTAGAAAGCCCAGAGGTAAACCCATCCAATATGGTTATGTAATCTATGACAAAGGAGGCAACAACATACAATGGAGAAAAGACAGTCTCTTCAATAAGTGATTCTGGGAAAACTGGACAGCTACATGTAAAAGAATGAAATCAGAACACTCCCTAATGCCGTACAAAAAAAATAAACTAAAAATGGATTAAAGACCTAAATGTAAGACCAGACAATTTAAAACTCTTAGAGGAAAACATAGGAAAAACACCCTTTGACATAAATCACAGCAAGATCTTTTTTAACCCAGCTCCTAGAGTAATGAAAATGTAAACAAGAATAAACAAAGGGGAACTAATGAAACAAAAGTTTTTGCTCAGCAAAGGAAACCATAAACAAGATGAAAAGACAACCTTTAGAATGGGAGAAAGTGTTTGCAAACCAAGCAACTGACAAAGGATTAATCTCCAAAATATACAAACAGCTCATGCAGCTCAATATCAAAAAAATGAATAACCGAATCAAAAACTGGGACAAAGACCTAAATCGACATTTCTCCAAAGAAGACATACAGATGTCCAAGAAGCACATGAAAAGATGCTCAACATCACTATTAGAGAAATGCAAATCAAAACTACAGTGAGGGCTTCCCTGGTGGCGCAGTGATTGAGAGTCCGCCTGCCGATTCAGGGGACATGGGTTCGT